>NC_091540.1:65956666-66259074 GCF_042242935.1 Bactrocera oleae | reverse complement strand
TTAGAAGCCTCAAGTTGTATTTAAAGAGATATATACCCTGAAAAGCCTCAAAAGTTTGTAAAAAAAACTCAACTGCTAGAGCTTTCTTAGTATGGGAATAATCGATTACGTTTTTATACCCGGAATAGTTTGAATCGGAGACCCTATAAAGTATATATATAAATGAACTAGTACCCAAGTTTTTGAGATATCGATCTGAAATTTTGCACGCGCCTTCCTTTCCAAGAGGCTGCTCATTTGTCGAAATCGCCGATATCGGACAACTATAGCACATATGTAGCTGCCATTATTATTTGACGAGATATCTTCGCGAAATTTGGAGTGATTATTTTCCAAGGCAACATACAATGTCCTAACAAATTCTTAAGATCGGACTATTATAGCTTATAGCTGCCATACAAAATGACCGCTTTTACATAATTTTTAGTTTTTGTATGGAAACAGGGTATTATAGCTTCTAATTAAAAAACTTAGTTTTTTTTTGTTTTACATGTTTTTAAATTTTTATTAAAGCTTGCCATATAAAGAAAAAATGCAAAAACACATTTATACTCCAAAAACATATATAAGTTATTAAGATAAAAAATTTATTTGAATATATTAATAAAAGTAATTATATTTCACGGTATTTTTTGGTATATTGAATGAAATAAATTGACTTTTTGATGAAAATTTCACATTTAGACTTTTAGATACGTAATATTATCAAAGAGAATGCGCACAGTTTGAAAAGCACTGTATTGAGTGCATGCGCCTGAGTTTGTGTGCGTGTGAGCAGTTCATGGCCAATTATTTGAGTTATCGCCGAGCATTTCGCTGGCGGCGCTCAGATTGCTGCTCTCCAACTGTTCGGCATCCATTAAATCAGCTGCTGTGAATTGTGGTCGCTGTTGTTGCATTCGTTGATCGTCTTGTTGCAATTGCAGTTGTTCGGTTTGTAGTTGCAACAAATCTTGCGCTGGCGTTGATTGCATGCACTGAATGACACCACGTTGCGCTTGTTGTTGCTGCTGCTGTAGAGCTAGTTGTGCTGGCGCCTGCTGGTACGGCATTTGTTGCAGCGGTAGTTGTTGTGGTTGGAATCTTTGGAAACTCTGTGCGTTGGTCGACACTAATTGCCCCGACGGCGACTGCGGCGCCATGATGTTCAACAATAACTCGCTCATCTTCGCACGAAATTGCAAGTTCTGCAACTCGCTCATGCGCTTCATTTGCGGCAAAAAGCTAACGAGGAAATTGTAATCCGAATCACCCACGTGACTGGTGCTATTGTCGCGCGTCATATCCATGCGTGTCGATTGCATCAGACTCTGTTCCTCGCGTTCCAAATTCTCCAGAAAATGCACCTGATCATCGGCACGATTCGAACACTTGCAGCTGGGCGAGCGGCTGCTGCTCGTGCCGGCTATGGCCGCATCTTCGACAGCATTCGCAACGGATATGGAATTGGAGAGGCGTCGCACCGCTTGTGGTGTAGCGGCGCTCTCGAATTGTTCGAGCAATTGATCGTCGTCCTCGTAGTCATCCTCGTCGGTGGTGTGTTGTGGTTCCATTTTAATGTCGCAAAAGCTGTGAAAGCCGGGCGTGTCATCGTGTGAGCCATTCGACCCCTCGCCTTCGCTCTTGTGCGTATGCGATTGATATCTCGGCCGGCGGCTGTCGTTAATGAAACTCATCTGATCGAAGTAGGCCCATTTGCTGCGCACATCCATGGAACTGTCGTAGTTGCCGCTCGCTTTTAGCCGCTCAACACGTCGTTCGCTGCGACGCACTTCGGCGCGATAGGCATCGCGTAGATTCTTCCATTTTCGTTTGCAGTGCTCGACTGTGGTGGTTGGGGAGGTAATTAATGGTGATATTTTAATATTATTAATAATTAAATTAATATTATTGATAATTAAGTTTAAAAAATCTGTGGTTGAGAGTAGGGAATACATTTACTTAATTAGATTAATTTTTACTTGATTTTAAACTAATGAATATCGGTACCCTGCGCAGGGTATATTAAGTTTGCCACAAAGTTTGTAACACTCGTTAGAGACGTCAGCGACCCAAGGAGGTATATATGTGTGTATATATATGATCAGCGTGACGAGCTGAGAAAATTCAAACATATCCGTCTGTTTGTCTGTCTGTATATACGCGAACTGATACTTCAGTTTTTGAGATAACAATCTGTAATTTTGCACGTGTTTTTTTCTCCCTACAAAGCTGCCCAATTGTGGAAATTGATATCGGATCATGATAGCATACAAACTGACCGATCCAAATCAAGTCCTTATAGGACTATTTTATTTAAGGAGATATCTTCATGAAATTTGGTAGGTACTATTTCTACAACTTTTGAAGAAATTGTTTAGCTCAAGCTTCTAAAGCATAAGTATATGTAGCTGACATACAAACTGTACGATGGACATCAAGTTCTTGTATGGAAAAGTTTTTCATTTAACGAGATATCTATAGGAAATTTGTTTTGTATTGTTGACGAAGATAACGGTAAAATGTCCTAACAAATTGTTCAGACCGGACTACATATAGTATATATATATAGCATATAGCTGCCTGAAACTAAACTGAACGATTAAAATCGAGTTCCTGCAAGGAATTTGGTTTTTTTTTAAAGACACATATATTTTTTCAACTCTTGATGAATATTTGTACAATATTTATTTTAAATCGTACAATTTTTTATACAATGCCACCCTAATGTCAGAGCACTTGTTAACTGCCAAAATATTAACATACATAATTATAAAGTAATGCAGTTATAAGCTTGCCATGGAAATACCTGTCACTTAGTTATGAGACGGTTTAAATAAACAAGTGCACCGCTAATCCAAAAATACATACATACATACATATGTATTTTCGTAATTTACTCTGCATATACACATAAATACCATATGTAAATATGTACACATACATAACATATGTAAATATGTATGTATGTGCCTAATTTTGATTGCGAAACATAAATTGCCCAAAACAAAACAAAAAACAATTAACGGTAGTCAGAAAAGGCCAATAAATTGAATTTTAATTTTTTTATTTTGCATACCAAACCCAATATCAGCGACTTTTTTGCTTTTACGCATTCACTTCCTTCTCTCATTTTCATACGCAAGTATATACACGGATATAAAGATGCACATGTATATGTATGTTCATATGTGTGTGAATGAGCTCGCTTACTTTACAAGTACAGTTGTGCATGCTTGACGAAAATTGAATATAATCTAAATATGTATGTACATGCATATAGGTATAAGCACGTGATTATAAAGAGTTATATAAGTACAAGCATATATGTAAACTCACCATCGACACTCAAATTGGCAGCGATTTCGGCCCACTTTTGCGGCGTATTCGTCCTATCCTTATACTCCCCGTAACGCACATCCCAAATAATGGGCCGTGCCTTTACCTCTTCAATCAAGCGACGTACATCCAAATCGTTTGGCATTTTTCGCGTTACTAAAAACTTGTCGTAACGTGATGTCATACACCGGCGCGCGATTTCGTATCGTTATAACGAAAAATACGAAGCGCGCACGATAATAATAACGAAAGTCGAACATAACAAAGTGAAATGTGGTGCTCACAGGAGAGCTTGAGAGAGCGAGCAATAAGCAATAATAGCAAAAACAACAGTGGAAAGAAATTTTCTACGCGTGCAGATAGACAGACAGACAGACAGACAGCCAGGCCAGCTGTCAGGCCGGGAAGCAATCAGGCAGGAAGGCAGACTGAAAGGCAAAGGCCGTCGTTAATAAAAGTAAAAAGCCAAAATGAGAACAATTGAGTAAACAGCACGTTGGCAATAATAACGACAATCAGATATCCAGCGAAAAAGCAGAGAGATTCTTATACATACATACATTATGTGTACATATGTATGTATGTATGTATATATGGCTGAAATGGCGATGCGAATTTAGCAATGCAAATATATATTTGCAGCTACATATACATATACAAGTATTTACAGTTATACATACGCACTATAGAAGTGTATCATCTCCACTGTTGTCAAATATTGCGCACAGCTGTCGCTCTGCATTGTTTGTGGATTTGTTGTTGTTTGTTTTTGTTAGTAGAAATTTTATTGTTGATTAATTTGTTTATGCCAATTTTTACACATATTCATATAAGTATACGAACGGCAAATCTTAATCAAAGAGAGCTTTTTATTATGTACATAGTAAGTAAGTTGAAATATCTATATGTATATGTACATACTTTTACTATATACTTACATACATAAGTACATATCAGTTTAATAATTTATATACCCTGAACATTGTATATTAAGTTTAGCACGAAGGCTATAACAACCAAAGTAAATAATTACAGATGTAAGTACTTATATACTACAAATGATTAGCGGGATTAGCTAAATCGATTTAACCTTGTCCGTCTGTATGTTTGCATATGGTATTCCCGAACTATTCTCTCAGTTTTTGAGATATCGATCTGAAATTTTGCACACGTCGTTTTCTCTCCAAAAAGCAGCAAGCAGCTCATTTGTCGGAACCGCCGATATTGGACTATAGCATATAGCTGCCATACAAACTGAACGATCAAATTCATGCCCTGGTATAAAACACTTTTTTATTTGACGAGATATCTTTCTGCCTCTTACTTCTACAAGAAGAAAGCATATGAAAAACAACAGAAAACCGTAGATGAGGAAAACGAATCTATATAAACTACTGGCAAAAATAAAAAAAAGTCTCTTAAAAGATCTTTTTGCCCATTTGGAGATACGTTTAAAGGTATCTCGGTTGAACTTAGAAGATCATAGTCCGCTGAACAGAATTTGTAGGTTTCAATGTTAAAAACGCTTTATGAATGTTTCAAGGACTCATTGGGTGTTTCTTTCTTGAAAGCAGAGAAAGGGGAAGTATCGAAATAATTAGATATATGGACATTATATTTGACCAAATTTAGCAACATGTTTATAATAATACTGTCAGGCGTTGACCTTTATAGTGTAAAATATTTACAAATATACACAATATTAACACTCACATCCATATACATACATGATATATATACTACACAGTTCTAAAAAAACACATTTTTTGTTGCCCTTAATATCTTATAAAATTTCGATGTTTTCAAGTGTCTAGTTCTCATTCATGAAAATATTTAATGTGCTTTTGTTTTAAAGATGATTGTATATCAAATATTTTGATAATAATCGGCTTTTTAGTAATAAAAATTTAGTTTTCCTGTCATGATTAGGATTCTGCGCATATTTTTCGTCTTCACTCTCAGGTTCCTTATGAAAAATTATGCCGAAAGTTTTAAAATTTTACTAAGAACCAAATGTGGACATATCTAAACCTAAAATGGAAGTAAAGATTTAAAAATAAACGAGCGCAAATCTTACAAAACCATTGATAGTTTCATGAAGTGTGGACACATATACATATATCCAAAATCGATCTTAAATCTACGGCAATAAAACCACTGTAGACCGCTGTAGACCAGTGTTTTTATTGTCGTCATTCTCGCGATAGCAGTATAAAAATCATCTGATAAAAGAGCACACGTGGGCATGCGGTATATGTATGTATGTATAAGTACATATACTTTGCTTACGGCAAGACAGTCACAACTGGAAAAATGCGGTTTTAAATTAATAATGCAAAAATTACCATTCACTAAAGCTTTATATTTGGCCAAAGTTTTATAATAGTTTATAAGTGGGTAATGTACGAGTATATGACTTTATTTTTTCGTAGAAAGTAAGCGAGTTGAAAACTTTAAAAGCGAATTTTCTCGAAATAGCAAATCTTGAATTATGACAGTTTTGCGGTAAATGAACGATATATTATATATTACGTACATTAGACTGGGGAGTTTTTAATATTTCACCTATAAATACGGCCGAAATTGTAAAAACCAACTGAAATTTAATGTTTCCAAATTTCAAACCTTAAAAAATTTACTTATTAAATAAACATATTGTTTTGTAATTTAATATAGGTATATTACCATAAATTTCAATGGAACATAATTAAACTTTTTACTAACCAAAACATAACTTAATTATTGAAAGAAAATTTGAAAGCCGTGTAAAACTGTGTATTGATTTATACATTTTAAATAACAAACTATTAATATAACAATACATATACAGATTTACCAGCATACTCAAATTTTGTATAAACTAAAAAATATTTTCTATAAAAGAGTTTAAAGCAGGGGACTTTGTGAAATAATCAATATACATATGTATAGTCAATAAAGCACCGTATCTCCGCTCCTAACTTTTTTTTATTAGCCCAACCTAATGCACGGCAGCGCAGCTGAGTAACTGCCTCCAAGCTTCGAATGTTGGCAGAGAGTCAGAGCGCAAAAATAACAAAAAAATGTACTTGGTATAAAAGTGGACGAAAAAGTGAAAGCTGTGAGATAGTGATTACTATTTGGCGCATATGTTTGCGAGTAGAACAAATTCTTTTCCTAATTGATTCAGAGCAATGAAGAGAGAGCGAAGATTTAAGTTTTATTAAAATGTTTTATTTACTCACATAGTAGTATGTACATATGTATGTATATGAGTAAATTACTAGCATTTGAGTATGCGAAGAAGGCTCGGCAGTCAGACGATCAAAGAAATACTAGCTATTTATTAATATACCTACATATGTATACATATATGTATATGTAGTAGCTGGTTTATGGAGAGCTTGAAAGTTTTGCAAGCACTGTAGTTGGTATACTCTTACTGTCTGTTGTGAACTCCAAGCGGCGGAGTATAAACTATAAACATGTGAAAAAACTTTGATTGAAGTATTTATGAAAAATAAGGAAGGCGAACAGCGAGAGTATCTAACATTAAATACTGTTCGAGAGTATCTAACATTAAATACTTTTTAAGAAAGGAAGGAAAGTGAAAGTGAAAGATATAAAGGGTGTCTTTATAATGTGCTAAAACTATAAACCCGAAGTATGAAAGCATAACGACAAACTTTAAAAGCACTAACGAAATGACTGTCTAACGAAAAACTTTAAAAGCATCTCGGCAAAGACATCTCTATAACAAAGTTTTATAGGCGTAAGCGGACTTCAACCAGGCCTGCTTCCCACATATAGTATGTTACAATATATAATATAATACATCATTTAAAAATAGACCAAATCGGACGTCAACTTTTCAAGACTCCCATATGAAAAATATCTGTGTGTGACTGTAAACCGAATATATCAATCAAGCTGTGAGATATCTTAATGAAATTTAGAGACTATCTTTTAGTAATAATTTTGTAGTGTTGAACTCAAGGTTAGGTTAGGTTAAATAGCTGATCCCCAAAGATGATGGGGAATCAAACTTAGATTGTTATGTGCAGTCTTTTTTAAGCCAGATAAAAAACTCCTGCAGTTGTATATTAGCTATCGGCCAAGCTATGTTATCTAAAAGTACGAGATCTTAGGTGTTTAGGCTTGATCTGACAAAGACGAGACATTCAAGGAGTTAATGTTGACGTGAATCTATCTTATATTCTTTCAAATAGCTATATATAGACATCCGCTCAAATTTTCAAACATACCGCATGAATCCTGATCGGACCGTGTCCAGTTAGAACTCATATAACAACTGAAAGCAGGTCTTTGCTGAAAGCGAAGAGCTTACTATATCTCTTAGGGCTTACACTGGACCAGAATAACTTTGTGACTGCACAGCTTCTACTAGTTGACCAACGCTTGATGAATTGCTCTGAGACCCAATAATCCAGTAATGAACCGCAAGAAGTCAACGGCTTTCCTATCCGTTCCAATTCTGCAGTTAGTAAGGCTGAAGTTGGCAAGCTTATCAGCTGTGTAAAACCGTTGTGGCCTAAGCCAGTTTAGTCATGTAGTAAATCGATGCCAGAAATAAAAAGTCTATAAATCGCTTCACTAGTCTTGAGCCACAGTCAGCGAGCTCGAAGCTAATATCCTTGCCCGGCTTGAATTCCGTGCTTGAATTACTGAAAATATTTCCCCACTCTTAGTGCTTAAAATTCCAAAATCACTTGCAAGTGTCTATAATATTCGACTGCATCCGAACTTGGTCTTTCCTCACTCGTTTTGAACTTTAAGAATATTTGCCATAACAATATTAGCAACAATGTCAGCATTAAGATAACCCAAATAAAACTAACGGAGCTCGATTACAAAGCAATAACGTCAAATGCATATTTTAATTAGATCCATAAATTATACACAAATGACGATCTGGGGAATTGAAAATGAAATTTTTAACCTGCAAGCAATCATTTATGGAAATAATACAATATTTATTGTTGTATCGCTGCTGCTGTCAATACAGTACAGTTATTCGAAATGTCATGTCATGGCAGTTAATGAATCCGACGGCTGTTCGACAATTACATTATGACGATTACTATTTGCCATATTTACTACTGGTCATAACATTACTAGACCGACACGTGCATATATTTTACTGGGCAATTGCAATAATTGCAATATATTGCCGCCACAGCAAGCAGTTATGTAAAATAACGTACATATGTATATAAAAGGTAATATACATATGTACTTTGTAGATAGTGAAATTTTCTATGCTTTCGTGCATCATAAGCTGATTACTCAACGATCTTGAGCTGATCTTGTCAACGTCGCAACCACAAATCAATTATTGTCTGCCTTGCTGGTTGTAGCACCGCGGCAGGCACTTCATATTTGACATATACCTAACATATTTATATACAAAAGTACGAAGTTGTTGAAAAATTCAGACATCAACAAGCTGGGATTGTCATGTTGACATGACAAAGATTTTTTCATATCAACAAAACAGCTGGGCAGCGACAGCGTGAGCACGATCAAATATTAATGTAAATGAAGCTATATGCATATTGTGTAGATATATACATATGTACTTATGTATATAGGACCAATGGCTTGTAAGATCAGCAACAGGTCGACAGCGCGCCGCTGACATGGATGACGTGATATTTGCATTTCGCTGGTCAGACATGAGGAAATATGGCATGACAAGGGGTTGTGATTGACAGTGGTGAGACAAGCAACAGCAATAACAGCAGCCGCAACAACAACTACAATAGCAAACATGCTACACATAAATTAAGGTGACTTTTTTATGCTAATCATCGATCATCAAATGATGCGTGTGAGCGAAAAATGAGACAAGCTGTGATGGATTGTTTTTGTTGTCGTATTTTTATAATTTTTTTATTTTTTATATTGAAACTAGTAGGTGTATGCATAAATTGTTTTAAGAGAATATTATCGTAAACAAATATGAATGTGCATAGCTGTGTTTTTATAATAATTGTATTTAGCAGATTTTCATTTAAAATTATTTAAACGGATTTTTTATACAAAAAGTAAACTTGTTAAATTAGTTTTTATGGTGATTATTGTCTAAACGAAAGTTATGTTTAACTAATTGCCCTAGAATACCCTTCACAAATAAAGAAGTTTCCATACAAGAACTTAGTTTTGATCGTCCAGTTTGTATGACATGAAAACGTTGTCTTAGGCAATAACTCATTCCAAATTTCGTAAAGAAATCTACTCAAATAAAAAATATTTCCATACAAGGACTTGATATTGAACGATGAGTTTGCTACCGATATCGTCAGTTCCGATAAATGCGCAGTATCTTGTAGAGAAAAATGTGGGTAAAATTTCAGAGCGATATCTCAAAAACTGAGGTACTAGTTTGCGTATATACAGACAGACAGACAATTCTAAACAATATATGTATTTTTCTGTCAAGCACACCGCAAAAAAGTAATGGAACGAAATTGTCATAATATATTGTTATCATTATTGGACTTTTGGCCACCACTGGGAGAGTAAAGAGAGCATCCTTGTAAAAACCTTAAAGAAACCTCTGGAAAATCACTTCTATTTCCGCTGATCTATCCAATAAAACTATTTTCCAATGGTAGATATAGAAAATGATGGTAATCATGATTCAATAAAACAGATTTGCCGTCAACAAGCCTTGTTAGTTCCTAAAATATACTCATAACGCTCTTAAATTAGAGGTAACTTCCTCTGACATCTTCTCTGACATACACAGATTAGTAGCCGATCTTCATTTCTGCACCACAAATTGTTGGTGAATAGGGTCGAAATAGACTAAAAACAAGTATGAAATTGCTGTCTGCCATTTGTAGCATCCAATTAGGTTGATTGTGTACCAAAATGATTTCCTTAACTACGGGAGGCTGTGCTAACAAAGATTACACGCTTGAAAGTTTCCCACAAGCAATACAGTGGAGTCTCAACATTTCTGAACAGACAGCGACTTGATGAAGAGCTTGTTTCTTCACCACCCACAAATCACAGCAGGGCAGGCATGTTGTTGCTAATTGCAACAAGAACAGTGAAGATATACGCTACAATGTTGCAGCTGCAGAGATGGGTCGGCACCAAAGAAGATGAGCTTTGATGCGAATAAAAAGAAGCAGAAAATCATAGGCAATGCATTTACGTGCTTACGTGCGTCTGCCTGAATTTTGGTGGCGTGCTGATGTTTTACCTATAACGTTTATTATGTTGCAAGTTTATTGGCTATGATTGTCAAGAAGAACAGAGCGATTAATATCGATTTTTGGCAAACATTTTTACTGCCATTCAATTTATTTACTCGTACAATTTTATGATTTTTCAATAAATTTGCTAGGCAGTTTGTTTATTTTGCCATCAGAATTATTTGCGTCCCGAAATATGTTATTACAATGCCGCGCCGCGGCGTCGCCAAGCAAATTTTCGTTAGCGCTGAAATGAGGAAATTGGCACAAATAGCGAGCGCACACATGTTGACCGGATTGCAGTCAAAATAATTGCCACACAACATCTGCATCATTAGTGTGGGCAATATGGCAAGGCAGAAGTCAACAAAACACACACACACACACACACATATGCACACATCTAATAACATACATATTTGCTTGTGTTTGTGTAGTTGTAGTCAGGCGGAACGTGCAAATGATTGCATATTTTGGAATTTATTTAATTTTCCATAAATTCCGATTAATTTCTACATTTTCGTACGATTGAGTGAATGAAACGTTTGTACGTGTTAAAATGCTCAAATGCTCTGACAAATAAATGCATGTTGAGAACTAAAAGCTATTTTTAATGTAGTGGAAATAGTTAAGTAATTAGTGAACACCTGTGAAACTCGGGAAGGCATGCATATAGAAAAATGCCTTGAAATTTGTATAAATTACGTTCGCTGTAGTAGAAAATGAAAGTAGCTGAAAACACTACTAGTTTGCAATTGGATATTTCGGATTGCATATGTGCTACTCTGAAAAATACTAAAACGGCGGAGTACGCGAACTAGTCCCTTAATTTTTGAGGTATCGATCTGAAACTTTGCACACACCCTTTTCTTACCTAAAAGGCCAATGGCCAATTTTACGTTGCTTTGGTTTGGTGGACCGCTGCCAGCGAAATCAAGAAACAGTTGGAGCGACTACAGTGGCTCGCAGTTCTTGGCATAATGGGAGCACTAAAAACCATACCAACGGCTGCTTTCAACCTGCCACTAATGGGATTGCAGTGAAAAGCTCGGCTGCAAGATTGACGGCATTTGGCAAGAGTGAGAGTATAGCTTGATAGGCAGGAGGTCGGTGGATAAAATAGATCACACTTTCACACGCATTATCTGGGAGAGAAGGTTTCAAGTCTACACGGAAGGAGCAAAATGGTTGAAGGAGTGGGAGCCGGCATCTATTGCGTGGAGTTAGATCTTAGACAATCCTTCATGCTGCCAGAATACTGCAGTACCTTCGAGGCAGAAGTTTTTGCTATCAGAAAAGCTGCTGAGGTAGCTAATTACTCAGGAAATTATATAATATTAAGAAGAATAGATATGCCATAGCGACTGCTGAAATGTGAATGCATATATACTGGGTTTTAGGACATAAGGGCGTTCCGGGAAATGAAATAGCTGATGAGCCCACCACGTGACTACCAAACTAGTGTAGAAATTTCACAAGTCGCTAAAAACGATTTATAATGACATTTCATAATTGGCTGACAGGCGGATCAGAGTGAGATGGAATGCCTTAAGTTACACGGGCTCGAAAAGACTGCAGTACGATTGTTGGCCTAGTCACAGGTCACAACTTATTGGCATCAAAGTGAAGGGAAGTGGGCATGAGTAAGACGCTGGAATACCTACTCTGCTTCTGTCCGACCTTATCTAGAATTCGGCTTCGATATCTAGGAGTTTCGCAGCTCAAGGGACTGGATGAAGTATCAAAATTAGATATCAAGTCGCTATTAAACTTTGCAAAAAACATCCTGCACGACGTAAACTTCAGCTCGATAATGAAAGCTTAATAATGAACCTCAATGTGGCGTTACAAAGGAGCTGTAGGTTTATGTACTCGTAAGGCGTGGCAGCCAATAAGTCAGTGTAACTTAACCTAAGCCTTTCTTCCCAAAATTGCTCATTTGTTAGAACCGCCGATATCGAACCACTATAACATATAGCTGTCATACAAATTGAACCATCAAAATCAAAGTTCTTGCATAGAAACTTCTTCTATTTGTGAAGGTTGAAGGGGAACATAAAAACCGTTTAAAATTTTAAAATAATTCAATTAAAACAAAATCACTTAGGTATTTATTATTTCTTACGTATTAATTTTGTCATTTACACCACCAGATAACGGTATTCATAAATCAAAAGCGCTGACGTTAAGCAAAAATTCATTTAATGCCGACAACAAGCGACAGCCGCAGCAGCTGAGTGGCAAACGTTTGATCGATGATCATCAACAATCAACATTGTCAGTAAGCATTACCGAGCAACAATCGCTAGAAAAGCAACAACAACACTGCCAAAAATATTACGTTCCATTTGATATTGTGACCGCCTACGGTACAAAGCCGCGTGCAGCAGTCGCAACCTGCAGCAAAAAAAAAAATGTATTTCGACTGGCGCCAATAAACGTGAGTGGAAGCAGAGCGCAAAACCGTTAGACGCGCAGGTGAAGCGCCGCAGTGTGGGAGCGGCAAGCCGTGATGAATTGCGCGCATTTACAGCACACACAGTCGATGGGGCTTGTTGGCGGCAACAAGCAATTTTCGTGCAACCAAAAGTACTACTTTGCTGGAGCGCCTCGCTGCCACAACAACAGCAACAACAACAAGTTAAAAAGCGCGAAACTATAATGCGTTAATTTAAATTTTCTAGCTGCCCGTGACGCCAGCGATAAATGCAAATCGTGTAGCATACACACATACGTGTATGGTGCAACAAGAGCGCCACAGCGGCAACATGATTCATAGTGGAGCTACTAAAATGGCAACTCACCGCATGGTGATTTTTTGGCGGCGGCAGCAACAGTGAGGCAACCAATGGCGCATAAATTGCAACACGATTTACGCATTTACCGCACGCAGCTGCAACAACAACAACTGCACAAATGTGGCGGGCGAATAAGACAAAAATAATTGTTGCAATTGGCAACATGATACGCTGTTGTTTTTGTTGTTTTTTTGCTGTAGCCGCGAATGCGCGCGCAAACGCACCTGTATTTTACATGGTTGCCACATACACACAAACACATACTCTCCTTACTCAACGCCGCGAATTTACCTAAGTCGTAGGCGCGTCTCAGCCCAGCGCCATGCAAGCGTAGAGCGACTTGGTCGCAGTCCCGCTTGGAGGTCGAAAATTGTGTTCGTTAATGTTTGTGCTGCAATTGATATCGCGCGCTATATTGCTATTGCTATTGTTGTTGTCATTGCATTTTATGTTTGTATTTGCGGGCATGTAAAATTTGATACGCACTGCGCGCTCAGCGTGTTAGCGTCGCTTACAAGCAATTACAAGCATACGCCGGCGCATTGGCAACTCTGACCGTGCAACAACGGGGCGCCGAATAGGCAATGAGCTAATGGAGCTCTGAACTGACGATTTGGTAAGACATCGGTAAGCAATAGTCATACGAATACTTTGAGGACGAGCGTGGCGTTAATTATTGACTAAATATGGTCCTCCTCATAGACTCATAAACATAAAGTACATGTATTAAGAACGGAGAAGTTTCCAGGATAGTTTGCAAGAAAGCATACCTTTCGACATTCTGGAGCCATAATTTTTGAATCCGAGATAGATCGGGAAACTTCCGGACGTATAGCATATAGGTAGATGACTTGAACATGGTGATTTGTTTTGCAATACGTTAAAAAGGACTTTGTACTTCTAAACTTGATAAAAGCTTGCACTAAAGTTCAATAGAGAAATGGGAAACTTAGAGTATTAAAATTTTTATGATGGAGAGATAAAATATATTTGCGGTCCAGTTGACGCCTTTCTATAATAATAGATTATATGATATTTCATTACATCTGACTATCTATGGTCATTAATTCTTTTTTAATGTATGGTAATATCATTCAACAGTCAAGAGCTTTGGGTCCAACATTTCTGCTTTAACCCTTTTAGGTTTCGATTCTAATGGTACCTCATTTCTTCTTAAAATTTTACTTAATCAAGCGAATAATAAGGATATACCTATATGTTTTTTGTCCAGAGGTATATGATATACTAAAGGCAATTTAAAAGAAAATCATGTTAAGGAGTCCTATGTAAGCATCAAGGCCGAGACACATTTTTAGTAGCCGGTAGTTAATTAACCAATTTTGATATATTTGTTAAGAAAAGTACTCTCTAGCCTTCCTTCCTTATTATCCTGAATTATTAAAATCGAAGATGAGGCTGATGACACCGCCAATGAAATAACTACCGGAAAATGTTACGAGACTTTTTGCTTCTTAGCAGAATGATTCAACATTCATGCAATACTCGAAAATATCACTTTATAAGAACTATGTATATAAAAAATAGTGATTTGAAACTGTTAGAGTCCATGTAAAGTATTCTGATAACGGTTAGAATCCTTTAGTCAAGGATCTAACCTAAGGAACTAGCTGAACCAATGAAGCGATCAATACAATATTTCCATCTGATCGAATTTGAAGAAATATCTTCATAATATGTGAATTAGGGTTTATCTGATAGCTTTTTGTTTACCTCGCGAAAAGTAGAGGTCGCAAAAGGTATACTTAACAACTTAGCATCCATCAAACGCAATTAAAAGTTATCAACTTAAAAAAATTTTGTGGTCGTTATTGGAGTTTAAAACAAGTTTTAAACGACAACATGCTTTCCTTAAGCGTTAAAATAAATTTTGAGTCAAAAAACGTCAAATTCGATCATTTTTATATAAATGTAAAGAATTTAAACCAAAAAAAAAATTTTTTTGTCCAAAAATCTTTCCCTAGATGTTAAAAAAAAATTTTTTTTTTTTATAATCTACAAATTCTATCCTCAGACTAATTTTTTTCGCTCCACTCTAATGACCACCTGCTCGGAACGAAACGATTTAAGAGAATTAATATTAACCGTTTCAAATATTTCTATGTTTTTTATTAAGAATAAGAGTTCTATACTTAACAAATAAGGAAGGGCTAAGTTCGAGTGTAACCGAACATTTCATACTCTTGCAACTTGCAAGGATCAAATCAGGAGAAATTCCTGCAAGTAATTAATTTGGGGGACTAATGGAATTATTGATTTGATTCAACCCAATTTTGGCACACGATCATATTGATATCAGATAAAGATTCTCTCAGAGTTTCTATAATATAATTCGATATATTCATTGGTGCTTTATGTGTATACTAGAAAGTAAAAGAATCAGATGGTATTTAGAAATATGTAATATAGGAAGTGGGCATGGTTGTAGTCCGATATCGCCCATTTTCACACTGCAGCAAAAGAATGTCAGAATAATGCGCCTACCGAATTTGCCACGCCAATTTTTTACTTTTTAGCCCACTGGTACCCTTACTACTGCGATCTGTTATGCCAAATTACAGTTCGATAATTTGATTAAGTGCTTAGTTCCAGCTTTTTATAGGTTTTCGATTAATGGCGTTTTGTCGGCGTAGCAGTGGCCCATCTACGTACTCGTCCTAACTTGTTTTGCCAAGGAACTCGTCTACTACGTCTACGTTTCATTGCGATATCTCAATTTTTACTGAAGTTACAGCTTGCATAGACAGACAGACGGACGGACGAACTCATAAAGAATTATCTTTTTATCAGTTCCGTTGCAAGTGGCGATATTTGGCGCTCCAAGTCATACCGCGTCCGTTGTTTTCCATACACTTGCCACAAAATGTGTTTGTTTTTTTTGTTTTATTGTTTTACATTGTTATGTTTTTGCAATTTTTTATTTCTTTGACTTGCTTAAGAACATGCAACGCCCCAGTAACGGCCAGCTGTTTGGCAAGCGCAAGCACAAAGTTGCAGTACTTTGAACTCTAACAAAAACTAAAAACAAAAGCAAAATCAATTAAATATATATATATATATATATATTATATGCATTAGTTAGTAACGGTAAACATTTATTTGGGTTCTAAAAACACTTGCATGTTGCCCCTACAAGTTACGCTCGCATTTGGCTTACTATGTTGCAGGTGCAAAGAAAATAAAGCAACAAAAGCGTTGCGAATGCAAAATTATAACAAAAATTAAAAAAATGTGCAACAACAAAAACAAATGAATTGAAAACATTTACTAATAGTCGTGTTTAGCTATTTTAGCATTTATTATTGTTTTTGTAGCAAATTCACAGCCAACTGCAATAAATGCATGCCACACAACAACAGCAATAAAAGTGCAAGCACAATTAGACAGCAGAGCAACAATGCAGGCGCCACATTTGATACAGCCGAACGGTTGGTAATCGGCAAATCGTTGTTGTCATAGTCTGCGCCGCTGCCTGCGCTATCGTTGTTGTTGTCTTGGCTGCCACCGCTGCCAACAGCCGCAGACCCCCATAATTAAAACATCAAAAATTTTGATCAGTAGCCAAGGCATGCCACAGCAGTCAGCCAACCAGCCCCCAACAAGCTGACTAACCAGCGCCCAATTGCCAATGATCATAGCAATGGCAACAACAACAACGACAACAGTTGCAATAACAATGGCAATAATTGCCGGCACACATACGTAGTAGTTAGACAATTGTCGCATAGTTTATTGCAGCTGTGCCATTCTTAAGTGGTGAATGTGCGGCGTCAATGGGAAATAAGTTAACAATTTGTGATGCATTTTTCGACGAATTCTCAGGTGAATTGTTGCCACTAAGACTGTGAGCGTGTATGAATATAAATATATAATTTTTGAATTGCAATTAAATAAGTAATTAATTGCTTGAGTTTATGAGTCTTTTGCAATGTCTTTGTGGAGATTTGAATTAAATATTAAAATAAAAAAAATATTTAAACAAATTGATATTAAAGAAAAAATTATGGCTTAAATTATCATTTTCTCTCACTATTTGTCATTTCTGCTCTCTTTCTCCCCCTAACGCTCTCTCTATGTTGAGTAATTTAAAATTACAATAAGCTAAGAGCGAATTTCGTTTTAATTACAAAGTATTTAATTATCAGTTCACCTCTATGGTATCTAATGCTTCTAGCCAGCCAACATCCGCTTTCTAAGACTAGAGGAAGGCATCGACGTAGTGTCGCAAATAGATTTGTATTTTACCATACACTTCTGAAATCGTAGTATCAATAATCTACAGTCAGATTAGTTAATGCTCTTGAGATATTTTAGATATTTCTATCAAGCATTGTTAGGGGTTGCGAAGCTAGTAGGACTGTTCGGTTGCCTTTTTTCGCTTAAAGTCAAGGGCAGAGTACTATAGTGGACCATGTGTACAATTGCTTTGGAGACTAAACCGTTTCTTTGGACCATAATTCATGCCCAATTTCGCGAAGATACTTTGTCAAACAAAAAAGTTTTCCATATAAAGACTTCAGTTTAATCGATGAGATTGTATGGCAGCTATATGCTATAGTGATCCGATGTAGGCGGTTACGACAAATGATATTATCATCAAACTTCTACGTAATATTACTCTTTTATTGTTTTTGAGCTTCCGTTGAAGATTTGTGTTATATGAAAAGTTCCTTAAGGTCACGTAAGCATCAAAGATATTAGCTGAGGGATTCCAAAGCCTTACCATGAATCTGCTGCAGCAATGTAAGATAGCTCGCTAAATTTTTCTCTCGTCTAACAATATACTCTCGTCGGTCAATATACGTAACGTTTTTAATTATTAAGGTGTTCCTTGAATAGAGTGTATTACCTTTGAGGAAAATTTTGTCTGATACTTATTTCTCAAAAAATAAAGAAGACTTAGTTAGCCCATAGGTTCAGAGAACAAAAACACGTCTTAACGCGGACTGAAAATAAAAAAAAGTTTAAATAAAATCGTAAATATAACGTTCTATACATGCGCCAGCTATTTAAGAGCCTCGATTTTCATTTGATAAAATTGTATGTAATATGTTCTAAAAATACATATTTTATTGGATACTCGAAAACATAACTCTCAACATAATCATCCCACAGTTATTAATCATTACGAGTATAATTGACTCGCTTACTATTCCATCTCTATTTGATTACGCTAGTAAGTTTGATTTATGCTACTTGTTTGTTCGATACGCCAGTCTACAAGTTCTGGCTAATCGCCTATAGCTAATTCCTGACGTGTTTTCTATATCTGTAGCTGGACAAAGTCTAAGAATCTGGGCGCAAATTGAGTTACAATAGTTTACTTAGTTTTACTTGAATTTTCTACTTTGTTGGGGAAATATAATATGTTTGGTCTTTGAAGAGATACGTAAAATATTAAAAATTGCTTTTATTTTTTAAAAATTTAGCGTAGTTCGTTTTCAAAATTCAAAATTATATTTCAAAATACGGTTCACAAGCTTCCAATTATAACACAAATAACCGTAAATACGTTGGGCTGTAAAAATATTATATTTTCGAGGAACCTTCACTAAGATGGCATGTTTTGGTAGGTTGAATAGAGACTCAAACAAGTACACATCCGTTGCTTCAAAGCTCAGTCAACTTGCCCTAAAGTCAATCGACGTTTGGTCATTAACCTTGGGGGCGATGACTCGTAACTACTGATGGACTGCCAGCGATTTCCCATAAAAATCTGATTATTTCGCGCATCACTATGGGGCATTCAACCAACCATGACAACAACTGCCCTGCAGCTGAGTTTGTCACAATTTTTTGTTGAGCTGTTAGTTGTTGTTTTTGTGCATTTGTTGCAAATAAAATTTTTTTAATTACAAACGGCAATGAAAGCAGCACAGCTAAATGAAGAGCCAACATTGACCAAGGTGACAAATTGCAACCGCGACGTTGCAGCCAAGGGAGAAGAACGAGGTGCTCAAAGTTATTGAAAGCACCAAAACACAAAATATAAATATTAAAGCATCATTTAAGAACAACAGTTATGCAATAAAATACGGACATAAATGCATACTTAAACACCAAGTTGTGTTGCAAGCAGCCGTCAGAGAGGGTGTAGAGTGTGAAGAACGAGGAAGTCACTGTAGACTATGGCCAAAACGAATAGCTGGTGGCGAATGGACAGCGCTTAAAGCGGTACCGTCGCGAACAAAAACAAAGAAAAAAATGCGACAGTGTATTGGCAATATGAAAGTTGCACCTGCAACCGGTCGCAACGGTGGCAAAAAGAACCAGCGATGGCAGAATTCTCGTTTTCTTCAATAGATTGCTGCTGCTCTACCACTTGCAATAACTCAATGTGCATAGAGCAGCAACATTTATTGTTTGCCACTGCAGTCAGGTGATTGTGCGCCCATAACTGTGACTTAGTTTTTTTTGCTGCCACACCATAGCCACAACTATTATTACCACAGCGATTGGCATTGTTAGTGGCACTTTGGCGAACTTTCAGGTGTTAATAAGCTGAATGTGGGAAAAAGATGAGCCGCAGCCATGTGCAATTGCTGCAACAATGCGGCGCCAACAACAACAATATGTACCAGCTGTGTCAAGCCACTGTATGTGCCACCAAGCGGCGCTTATAGACATTGTCTGCTTCTTACTTCGTTGGTTTGGCGTGACTTTTGACTCTTGTTGCTGTTGCTATTATTGTTGTCGAGGAAAAAAGTACCAATAATTGTTTGCTAATGCTGCTGGCATTCCTGTGTGTGCACATCTTGCAGGTAGCAACACAAATTCTAGCGTCAACAATGGCTTCATTATCATTATCGTTGTCATTATTAACGTCATTATAAATTGAAAAATATTATATGTACATGTGTGTGCTTGCATAAATATATTCAAGTTGCCGACAAGCAGTTACTTTAGTGTTGTAAGTATGTGTCATGCAGCTGCATAGCTACTGCGGAAGCATAACACTCGCCACAAGTGGTTTTCTTCTTTCACCTGGCTGCGCATGCGCTACGACCGCCTAACTAAGTGGCGTCAAAACAAGAGTTTTCTTTTGGCTTCTAGGTAATGTGAAAATATCAATTAATTGGAAATTATTATAAGGAATGTAATTATTTATGTGAGCTTATACTACGGAGTGAAATTGTATGAAGGTTTCTCATTCTTTAACACAAAAATTAGGATCTTAACTCGTAAAGTTACAAAATGAGAAAAAAAGTTTGTGACACCCTGTAGCAAAATTTATTGAATTTTCTTATCAGTTTCCAAGCCATTTATACTTCACTTAACTAGTTTTTCAGTGTAAAAACAATGGGAACCAACAATGATTTGTTTGGATCAAATAACGATCAAAGAACTTTGCAAAGCATAAATTTTCAAGAAGTAACAGATGTTTTTTCTCGCAGTTTTCTATCTCTTTTATCTTTGATTTCTCAGTTACCTTTCTCACCTTACTTATACCTCCATATATGTAGAATAGAGGTGAACTAACGGTTTCTTCAAATATCACTACTTTCTTGCATAGATCGATATGAACTGATGACAACTAACCAAACCACCGTTAGATCTATTTACGGCACTTTCTAGCATAGATCAAGATTTAAATGTTCTACAGTAACTTTGCAACCCAGTAATTTTCAAGTAGCAGAGGTCCTCTTTCGTTTTTTTTCCAACTGTTTTATCTTCGGTTTCTTTGATAGCTTTTTCGTCTTAGATATTCCTCCAATGTAGCACGAATGTGAACTAACTTTTTTGTACTGATATATGGCTACTTTCTTGCAAAGACCAAACGCCTACTATTCTTTTCAAACAGAAGTTTTATTGCAAAAGAAGCGAAAACCTTCAAACAGTAAAAAACTTCATGATTTGACCCTATCTACGGACAATAATTTTTAGAGTTTCAGTTTTTCTTCGCGTACTTTCACTACTATTTCAGATTCTGCATTGTTCCTGTATTCATTAAGAGTCGCAACTCAAACAAGATGTGGTTAACGGGATCTTTATTTCTTCTTGCTTAACCACACCTGTGATGCAGCTTTGTAGGTCATAAGGCCGAGGTTTGAATTTTCCAAATGGAGCTTTTCGTTATTAGGAGAAAGTATTGATTGCCTGAAGCTTTAATCAAAAAGAAACCGCAAAAAGTAAAACTCTTAAGCATAAATTCGACTGTTACTTAAATATTGATCACAATCCTTCGGATTTAAGTATAACATTCAATTTTCGAAAAGAAGATTTTTAAATATTCAAATGTAACAACACCGCAATACCAAAAACTTTAAAGGGTTTTAGAGTTTCCTCAGATCTTTTTAACACATTTATATTATATAGAAAAATTTAAAAGACCACAAAAGCATAATAAATTTTAGGTAAGTGATCTCAAAGCTGAGCTATTGAATTGCTGTAGCTGTTCAAAATAACCTAAACTACCTTATTATCAAAGTAATTCTCTCGTCAGCCAAGATTCTTAAGGCTTTCGGATTAGGAGTGATCCCCTCAATTTCAATAGCTGTTCAGATTACTGTCAAGATTAATGTGTTTCACAAGTTCACTTTTATATTTAAAATAGAAAAACTCTCTGATCGAAAATAAGCCAGACTAGAAAAAAATTGCATTTTCACATATTTTAATGTAATTATTTATTAACGCCTTCAAAATTGGCTCCTGAGCCAATAAAACATGCAAACTCTTATGAAATTTTCGATACAAATGTTACAAAACTCGGCTGGGATGGTCTTTTGTACCTTTGGTTGGTTTCGGCTGGAGCGTAATGCGCTAGATTCTCGGACACTTTCGACATCTACTAAACGTCGTTTTTGCAAAAGATTCATGTCTTTTGGTACGAGTCCAGGATTGACACGCTTCATACCAAAAACATTGAGCCAAATGTGTTGAGTCGATTTATAAGAGATCCAAAAATTTAATGTCGCGGGCTGACCAGCTCTCTATTTTAAGAAATGGTAATAATGGCGAATTTTAAATAAAAAATTTGACTTCTTGCAAGCTCCAGTAGGTTCTCTTATCTAAATGCTGTGATGAGAGACCAAGCTTGGAGAACACTTATGCCAATAAATACAATACAAACCTGCCACAATTTTAATCCACCTTAAACACTTTAGTATGCTTTGCAATCGTTATATATATATATTGTATTTATATATATGTATATAAATGCATTTGCAACCTGAAAATATTATCGACCAAAGTTATATTCACAAGTTAAACGCTTTCCGTTACTCCCCCATCGTGTTTGGTGTTTGTCGTGTGGCAATTGGCACAGTTGCTGACAGCAAACAGGTGGACAAGCGACTATCGGCGACATCGATCAGAGCCACAGTGAGTTCTAAAGTTGTTGCCATTGTTCTTGTAGTTGTTATTATTGTTGTGGTTTCTACGCTATGCGACAACATCACCAATACAAATTGAACGCCACATTGCGGAGATAGTCTTGATAGTTTTACTACGCGCTCGAACACTTGTCGCCACAAACGCCAGCAACTAATCAGCCAGTGCCACATGAGACAAACAAAAATAAATAAAAAATGCTGAAAATTTATAAATATAAAAAACTGCTATATAAGCGCTGCTAACCGGCGAACGCAGCTGCGCAAGCAACCGCACAACGCGCGATAAAAGTGGTCAAATGAGTCGAAAGTTGTTGGTGGCGGCAAGTGTTTGCCATTCCAATTTCGTTTGATTACATGTGTGTGCGTGTATTTTTTTTTTTAAATATATTTTCGCTTTTTTCTCCATTTGGCGCTCAAGTATCCCACACACTTGGCGTCGCGACGCGTCGTGTGGCAAACGGTACGCGTATATGGCGCACACGTGCAACCTGCAATGTGAAAAACAATTCCGTTAGCAATTAAAAATTGCAAATGACGTTGGAGCGTTCGTGAGCGCCTTGCTTGTTGTCATTGCGGTTGTTGTTGTTGTTTTTGATTTTGTTGCACTTGCTACGTATGCTGCCTAGCAATTTTCACTTTAACGCGCCAACAAATATTGCCACAAACTTGTAATTGCCGCAACTACGGTGTTGGCGCACAGCTGTGCTGCATGCCACACAATTATAAGGCCACGTAGTAGTTATTGTTGTACAATATTTATATTTGACGCTTGATTGCGCCAATGTTGGTGGGGTTTGCTTCGCGGTGTTGTTGTTATGATAATTGTAGTTGCCTTCATTGTTATTGTTGTTGTTGTTTTTAAATTTTTATTGCTATAATTATTTCTGTGTTGGGCTTAGTAGGCGCGATGTAAATGTTGTTGCTATTTAATTTATTGCAAGCCGAATATTTAATAAACAAAAGTTGTTGTTGTTGTTGTAATTGTTGCGGTAGCACAAAAATTTGTATTTTTGTTGTTTTTTGTATGACGTTGCAATTTCAAATGTATACCATTTTTGTGGCAGCAATTGTTGTTGTTTTGTTGCACCACTTGTTGTTGTAATTTCTATAGATTTATTTATTGTTGTAGCTTTAGTGGGACGCTGCATTTCTGCATATACACCATTATTGTGGCTGTAATTGTTGTCGTTGTTTTTGTACAACTTGTTGTTGTAATTTCTATGATTTTTTTTGTTGTGTTTGTGTGATGTTGCATTTCCACAGACATGCACATGTATTATTGTGTATTTACTATTTTTGTGGCATTAATTGATTGTTGTTGTAGTTTATTTTGCACCTGTTGTTGTTGTTGTTGTACTTTCTATGATTTATTTTTTTTGGTTTTGATTCATTGCCATGTTACAAGTGCGCATTCAGCTGCTGCCACAATACTTTTTAATAGTTTGTCACTAGCTCTCGTTGTTATTGTTGTCTTTGTTTTTGTTGTTATTGTCATCACCGTCGCCATCACACGTGCTGCGTGACTATCTTGCTCTGATCCAGTTTACGTTACGCGCCATCACCGAAGTCATCAATATTTTTAACAGCAAGATGCCACCAACAACATACTTCGGCACATACTTCTTGCAACAACTCCGGCGTACAACATACATACGTGCAATTTCATGCAATTTAGCTGCAGCTGCATACCCGTTAGAAATGCTAATATGAAAAGAAAAACAACAACAACTAACTGACTGTCTATTTCATGTTGCCGCAGGTCGCACTCATCCGCGTTTGCAGCTGTTCAGAGCGATTGTCCGTTGTGTAGAAAGTAGTGACATGCCACCCAACTGGCTTGTTGCCACATTTGGTTACTGCGTCGCATATTTCTGCAACGCAATACAACAACATCCGCCAACAAGCACTAACAATGGAAAGCTTTTCATCAAATGTCTGTTGCTGCCACTTGGCAGCGTGAGCGTCTTGTTGACCATCGCTGTGTGGCAAGTAATTTGGCACGCTCGCTTTTATGACGTCGTAACTCTGTTGTTGACCTAGAAACGTTGTAATGACGTGAAACGGCGTAATTACGCTGTTAACGGGTGAATGTGTGGCATGTGGCAAGTACACATGTAAGTATGTGGAAAAGTTAGTCTTTCACCGTCGCAGTTGCGACGCATTGCAAGAATTTGCGCGAAATTTTAATTTGTGAAACAACAGAGATTGCGCGTAGTAGACATTTTATGCAACAACAATAAAAACAAACAACAACAATTGACGACAACGCAATGCTAATTATAAAGCAGCCGTAGAAATATTTGCACACGTGCGCTAAGGCGCAATCTTCGTTGCCACATCCCTTCCACCCAGCACCCAGCTGTCGTCTACAGCCCCTACGCCCAGCGCCTTGCCACATGCGCACACACCACGTACACAACAACTTCATAACCTCAGCTGGCTGACTGTCGCTTAGTTCCGACGCTTCTACGCAGCTGTAGCTTTTTTGCGCCCGTTGCAAGTACGCGTACACCTATGTATGTACCGTTGTGCGGCCAGTAAATGTTGCACGACTGTATGGCGCATATGCCACAGCAAGGACGCTCGCTTGCTTATGTGCGGCGCGCATAGCACAACTTTCCACCCCTTGCGTTGCGCCACTTGGGACGGCAGCCGCTTCAAGCGCTGACGGCTTGCGTTGCATATGCGTAATTACTGCCACCGCGTCTCTGCTACATGCATGTGCTCCTAGCGCTTAGCGCTTGTCTTCGCCACATTTGTTGCAACTGTATGACACATGCGTTGCTGTTGGCTTTTATGGCTTCCTATATGCATACACAAACACGCGCGCGCATACAAACCCACTCAGGGACATATGTGCCACCTTCGTTGCCTTGTCGCGGATTTGTTTTGTGGCATTTGTCGTTAATATTTTCCACATATGCGTAGAATCTGCCGCACATGGCTGGCAGCGATCTCGTCGCGCACATATGTCTGTCTTCATACGCGCGGAAGCGTTAAACAGCCGAACACATACATGTATGTTTGTGTGTGCGCCTTTACATATGTGTTGCAACGGTACACTTTGCGCTCGGAACAACTGCAGCGAAATGCGTTATGCAGAACAGCTGCTTTTAATACGCACACTAACGCCGGCCTGGAAGCGGAATCCAAATAATTTTCGTTATTTTTGAAAATGTAACAGAAATTGCGGACTAGGGTAGAGAACTTACTCATATTTAATATTGTTGACGCTGCATGAGAAACGCTTAGATCTTTAAGATAGTGATTATGGTGATCTTGTGATATTAAGAGAGGCTCCTTGCGAAAATTCCGTAATTCGTGTATAAGTTATTTTCTCTAAGTTAATTCTACAATCGGTAGTCCGTATATATAGCATATATGACACACGCCATATATATATAGATAGAGGTATCTTAAAGTGTCACCAATTATATGCGTGGGTTATCAGAGAATCTGATTGTCGCTTTTCTAGCAACAACATAACCTCAATTGCTTGGCTGAATCATCAACTTGTAATTAGCACCAGAGAAGACCAATTGACCCTTTGACTCGCTGATTGATGGAAAGAGGTAAGAAAGTACTTATACGTCATCTGCTGCAGTTTAGTCATTAACAGGTTTCTTCTGATCTCTTTCAAATACTAACTGAAAGCTTCAAAATTTCACGAGAAAATATCGCATGAAATCGATATTCGTTACCAATAGTCTGAAAACTGGACTCTTGCAAATGTATGAGGTAAAGTAGAACCGCTCTCAGTGCACTCGTTTATGCATACCTACCTAGTATACCTAACTATTAGAGAGCCCAAGTCTAGGTGCAATTCCTCTCTAACAATTAATATACTGTGATATTCGCTACACCAAAGTGATTAATATTAATTAATACTGTATATAATACTCCACAATTCTACAATTTTAAGCAAAAATTTGTGATATCAGAAAGAGTTGGAACGATACTAGGATTCAAGAGACGTAGAATATGTACCCAATGGTATCGTGCCTAACATATCTCTTATACAGGAAACAATACAGACCGATTATGCTTAAAAGAATAAGGCGTCTTCTGCATGAAGTTCCTCATGATTTGGATATGTATTTTAGATCTTGCAGCAAGTCAGTCATGTATCCTTCCTGAGTAAGTCTGAGCTCTCTAATTACGATGTCATATTTCGAGCCTCGAATCAATTACTTAAAATACTAAATATGATAGGCTTTAAATGTCGCATTAATCTGGAATCTTCACTACTCTACTTACTTACATTCAGCGTAAGTTTTGCAAAATTCGTTCTAAAATCCGTTGTAGGGTCGCAAAACTTAACTTATGTTCCATTTTTCCACCAACTTGGTCAGTCACAAAATCAATCAGCCGTTGGTAGTTAACGATACAAGGAAATCTATTCAAATAAATAAATCTGCAACAGTACTTAGAATTTTTAAGCTATAGATATGAGTTAACATTTAGTTCATCAGATTACTTGAGAAATCATAATGAAGAACACAGCAACTACCAAAAGTGTACTTAGGGATTATACACTGAGCATTACGTCCTTGTAGAACTATAAATATTGAGGTTATGAAATGTGCATGCTCTTCTGTATACAACTAAGATTCTCTTATGTTTGCCAACCTCTTCCTCTAATTTTTAACACATACTTCTTGCCACTAATTTTTTAAGCATCTTATTTTCATCTTGGAGACGAAGATTATTAACAACTATGCTTTGGCTTAGAGCTCTTTGGCGTTTGTTATGAAAAATGTTTTCGAGATGGTGCTTAGTTTCAAATAAAACTGATTGATTTCCAATCGCTACACTACGCGAGCAATTGTCGGACTCAAGACAAACACAAGTAAATCTGTATAGATAAATATTAATTTGCTGAGAAACAGTGTTCTTAACATTTTATAAGCATGCGGCATAACACTGAGACGCTGAACATGGAATTTTAAATTGAGAGAGTAAATTTTCTATTCTTGGCTCTCGACTGATACGCTTCCAAGTAAAACCGCTTTGATCATTGAAATGTGCGGTCCATGTGGAAGGCGTAAAAATCATGTGATTTCCGCATACTTGAAAAGTTTTTTTCTACAATATAAAACAAAAAAA
This sequence comes from Bactrocera oleae, assembly GCF_042242935.1. Classification (NCBI taxonomy): domain Eukaryota; kingdom Metazoa; phylum Arthropoda; class Insecta; order Diptera; family Tephritidae; genus Bactrocera; species Bactrocera oleae. The sequence goes on along the minus strand of NC_091540.1, from coordinate 66,231,297 downwards.
CATATCATATTTATATATTATATGTGTATATATGTATATGTATGTATATTGAACCATATGTGAGTCACTAACTATATCTTCATCAAAAGTATAACACGAAATCGCTTAAAAGAATATTATCTTATTTCAAAGACATAGATAATTTGTTCCACAGAAGTGCGCTGCATTCAATTCAACAAAAATCTCAAGAGCAACACTTATGGACGGACAATTATACGCGCCGGACAATGCCAGATGCTTGACAATTACGTGAAAAACTGCGGTATTTCTGCATTTAAGGACAAAGCGCCTTCATGTGTCTAAATGCCGCAGATTGCAACTACTTTTCATAAACATACATATGTGTTTGTTTGTATGTTTATGTGTGTGCTCACCTTTGTGGAAATACTAATGTGGTAAACAGAAGTGTTGCCTTTTGTTTAACTCATATGTTGTGGCGCGGGTTATTTCGCCTGGAAATGTTAAAAAAAATTTGCAGGACAAAGCAAACATATGTTTGTATGTATTGTACATATATAGATTTGTAGGCTTGTAGATCTGATATTAAAAAAAAAATATATAATGAAGTTGCATATTTTCCAAGTACATACAAATATGGATGCAAAATAATATTATGTTTGGGAAATAAGAATGGACGAATAGAAAGTAGAGTAAGGACGTACAGAGACGCCGTATTAAAAAAAAGCACCCATAAGGATATTTTACGGTACTCGATGTGGAGTAATTTGGTGTACAAGCAGATATTACTCTGAAACAATTGTATATATGAATATATAACAAGTAAGGAAGGGCTAAGTTCGGATGTAACCGAACATTTTATACTCTCGCAAAGTCAAATAGTATACTCGTTTGAGATTTCTTTGTGGATTGGCTGATATTTTCGGTAGAAGGTCAACTATAGGCACTGGGGTCCACATATTTAGTACTTAGGGGCTTAAACAGTTTTGGTTCGATTTAGACAATTTTTGGCCACAAGGTGGCATACTTTAATCGCATTATTCACGCAAAGTTTTATCCCGATACAGTCATTGTTGCCTGATTTGCATAGTGGAAAGTGAAATAATCAGATGGAATTTAAAATGGTGTTATATGGAAAGTAGGCGTGGTTGTAGTCCGATTTCGCCCATTTTTGCACTGTGACATAGAAACATGAAAAGAACGTTATGCACCGAATTTGGTTGAAATCGGTTAAGCAGATCTCAAGATATGGGTTTTCACCTAAAAGTGGGCTGTGCCACGCCCACTGTCTAATTTTGAACGCGGTTCCTATAAAGTCATCTTATACCATCTCAGAGATAAAATTTAATGTCTCTGGCGTGTTTAGTGCTTGATTTATCGCGCTTTTAGTAGTTTTTAACAGTACCGTTATATGGGGAGTGGGCGGAGTTGCCACCCGATTTCAACTATTTTCACACCGTCAATAGAAGTGCTAAAAATATTTGCTTCCAGTGAATTTTGTTATTATAGCATTAGCGGTTTAGGAGATATGCACATTAAACCTATTAGAGGCGGGACCACGCCCACTTTTTTAAAAAAAATTTTAACTGCAGATGCCCCTCCCTAATGTGATCCTGTGTACCAAATAACAGTCTTGTATCTTATTGCGGAGCTTAGTTATGGCAAGTTATTTGTTTTTGATTAATGGCGTTTTGTGGGCGGGGCAGTGGTCCGATTACGCCCATCTGCAATACCAACCGTCTCACGGTACCAAGAAACATGTCTACCAAGTTTCATAAAGATATCTCAATTTTTACTCAAGTTAGAGCTTGCACGGACGGACGGACAGACGGACAGACGGACGGACGGACAGACAGTCACCCGGATTTCAACTCGTCTCTTCATCCTGATCATTTATATATATATAACCGTATATCTAACTCGATTAGTTTTAGGTGATACAAACAACCGTTAGGTGAACAAAACTATTATACTCTGTAGCAACAGGTTGCGAGAGTATAACAAGGCAGTTGCTTTAACTGACCGTATCAACAATGTTAAAACAAAATTTTATCCAAAGCAATAAACGTCCACAGTTCTTCTAGATTCTGTTCAAATAGGTGGTTTAAAAGAAATAAGTTACTATGGCAAAAATCGATCGAAATTTATATTTTCAGGGTTTAACTATTTAAGAATATGTCTACGAGGAGATTTTTGAAAATTTTAATTATTTTCAGAGATATAAACATTTTGCTGACCCGACCTTCAAACTGGTTCGGCTGGGTCCAATCGAACCAAAGACTTTACGCGAAACTTTAAATACTTTTTTCTCAGACCAGACTTATTCAATACGATATCCACAATTTCTCGCGTTCTACTGGACCGATTTACATGAAATTTTCAGAGAATCTTCTTTATAGACATCTCTCGACTATTACTATTTTTAAAAAATACGAGAAAAAAATTGTTTTTTTTACAGTCGACATTTTATCAAAAAAAATTTTTTTTTACTTATCCTAGCGATCATATATTTGCGACATCATTTCAGATTAACAATCTTTTTTTCATTTCAGATGACTAGGAGGATTGAAATCATGCGTATGCTCCTGTGCCAACTTTTTGAGACTCCCCACTTCATCAGCTGGCAGTTTTTTTTTAATTTTAACTTTTTTTTTTTAATTTTTTCTGTACTCTTGTAACATGAATAAATAACTAATAAAAAAATCTATAGTAAAAATATTGATCGCCTTTTTTTTACGAGACTTTAAAAATTACTTAAAATTCATGTCTCTAGACTAGAATACCCCTTAACAAAAATTATTATTTAAAGCAAAACCTTACAATATTCGAACAAATTTTCCAGATCGAACCCCTGTAGCATATGAACAGCTGCCGATCGATATCGATCAAAAGCAAGTCCTTGTATGGAAAACTTTTTTTTTGTTTGTTTGAAAGAATATCTTCATGGAATTCGGCATGGATTATTGTCCACGGTAGCGGTGCAATATCCGAAGAAATTGTGCAGATCGGACCGCTATGACATATAACTGCCCAACAAACTAACCGATCAAATTTTTTTCAAAAGTCTTCGCTTAATTTCGTTTTTCGCATGCAAAAACAAAGAAGGTATTTGAATAATAGATCGCAGTTATCTCTACAAACATCTCTTCATGCTGACATGTCCATAAATAGGCCGCTTGTTAGACACTACACTTTTGTCAAGACCAAAAATAAGCCTTAATGAAAATCCCATATTTATTATTTAAAGCAAATCGTCTCTTCAAAATCGATTTAAAGTGATAACATTAAATGCTCATTACCAAAGTGGCAACAATGTAGGCGCATATGTGTGCATACATACATACATGCAAACATATGAGTACGTATGTGGATATATGAGCACACACGAGTCTAAGCTAAGTAGGTTATCAATGACGACGACAATGCCACAGCTAGCAAATATGCAAGCCAATGAGCCGGCGGTGGCAGCAATAACAACTGTACCATGTGTGCTTGTATGTGTGTGTGTGTGTGGCGTTGTTGATAATCGACTTAAGCGTGCAACGAAAGTGAAATACAAAATATCTACAAAATACAAACAACTGCATTTCAACGGCTACAAAGCAAGGGAAAGGGCAACAAGCGCAGGACGAACGGCTGCGTGCTGCAGCGGTAGCTGCTGTCAAAATAACCCCCTTAAGGATAACGGATAACATGCCAGCCTACATGTGTAGTGCGAGCGAGCATATGCAAGTAAGAGCGGCAGGACACCAAGTGGCAAGGATATGTGCGCATATATGCATGTGTGTGTGTGTTTTGTTGCATGTGAAACGAAAGCTGACAAAATTGTAGCAGGCCAGGTTAAATACCAAGCATATGCTAAATGTGTGTGTTTGTGTGGCAATAACAACAACTGCTGCATTTATATACTATTTGCTATTTATGGTTATGGTAGTGACAGCCAACAACAAAAATGTGAAACACGACTGTGGCATTGTGTCGAGTAGCGTAATCCAGGTGAACCACCGCCACGATATGCGATTAGGGATTATTATGCTATTACGCTGCCATACGACAAGGACAATACAACAACTACAATACAGATGTGCGCCGTTTAACATCGATTACAACAACAATAACAACAACGATGTTGAGCAATAAAAAAAGCCAGCAGCCGCAGCCGTCACATCTGTAACGAGTGCGCATACGCAAGAGTGCATATGTGTGCGTGTGCGCGCAGCAAAGGTGTAATGCGCATGCGCGCCTATTTAGGCAAATGTACGCACAAATGTGATGAATTTCATTGGCATTGTTGTGAGCGTTATACAAACGTGTATGACTGTAGATTTTAGACGACTGTGTTCTGGTTGTTGTTATGTCTTTTGTTGTTGGTTTTGTTATTATTTGGCATTTTTGACTTGCCGCTATAACGCCGTAAACATTATAATTGTTCGACATCCACTAGAGAAAACGACATTTGTTTGTTTTCACACACACACACACACACACACACACATGTACGCACACGGAGCCAACAACAACAACTATAAAAATGCAGAAAAAATAAACGTAAAATGCTGGAGAATAGGTGAACATTTGTCTGTTAAAAAGGACACCACAGCTGAGGCCGGCAGCTTACGCAGCTGAGGCTGAGCAACTGCGCGCATGCGTGTGTGTGTTTGTTTGTATGCCTTGAGGGGTGGCAAGCGCTTATCAAGCGTTGTTGCATCTGCAATAACTTTGCATTCAAACGCATTCGAACACAATGCAAGGACATATGCGCGCACAAACAACACCTAGCTGTTGTTGGTATGTTTGTATGTCAGTCAGTTTGCCGCTCACACGTGTGCAGGCGCGAGTGCGTACTCGATTAGCAGCCGGCTATCGCAGCAACAGACAACAAACGGTGAGCATGAAAGTCAACAGCGGCTAAAGCACTTCAACGAAGTGTTGGTAAAATGCGCACACACACATATGTATATATATATATATATATATATATGTATGTATATATTCACATCTGAATTGTGTTGCAAGGCGCTTGACTTTTGTTTTTGAAATGTTTCGCTCTCACGCGCGGGCGTAATTGCAGCGGCATGAAGCCATTGACTGCCAAAACCAACAAATTGTTTTGTATTGCGTCTGCGCCGCAGCTGCCGCTCGCTTAACTGCTCTGCAAATTGCATATTTGTTTCTTCGTTGTTTTTGGTTGTTTTCACTTATTCCCCTTCGCAGGCACATGTGTTTGTGGCATGCAACGCGGTGGCAACACGGCGTATGCGCGGCATGTGTCGCTCAATTGTGCGCGCATCGTGTGAAGGAGCGTCGGCGTAAGTATCCCCGTCACATGTTTGAAATTTAAATAGTCACTCGATATTGAGGAGTACAGTGATACCGAATAATTTTAACCATAATTGGAGAGATATACATGCGTACTCGTATGTATGGGATATATTTATGCTTGCCTTTCTATCATACTCAAACCATGCTGGTTGGGTCTAAGATATTTTTGTTGATCTTAAAAAATATTTCACCGTTCCCACCACTTGTTTTGTGATTATTGCCGTTGTTATATCTATAAATAAATTTATTGTCTTCAATGGTCATACCATAACCTAAATTAATTTTTTTCATATCGAAAGCACTTAATGAGGAATGGTTATTCTGGTCGGCTGTCACGCCATACATAGACCTAATTACTAAGTGTCAGATGGAGCTCCAGGTTAATTTTAAAATGAATGCTTTTTGCAAACTTTAAGAGCCGAACTTGATATCTAATTTTGATACATCATCTACTCTCATGAACTATGAAGCTCCTAGATATTTAAAACGATAAAACCGCACAGAGGCATGGCAGGTGCTCCAGCGTCTCTCTTATGCTTTCTTCCCTACACTTTCTGCATGTATCGTCGTTACTAATGCCCATCCGCCTCGCATGTGATACCGGTAGGATGTGACTTGGCATTAGTCCAACAATCGTTCAGCAGTCCTTTCGAGACCGTGGGAGTAAAAATCATGCGCGTTTTTCTTCCGAGTTCTTGCACATGATCAGCGATACTGTTTTTTTTCATGATAGAAGGTTTGCGATTAGCTTTCAAATCAGAGCAAATTTATAGAGCTATTTATTACCACTAGGGTCTATAATTTCCAAAATATTGCATATTGGTCTTTTTTTTTAAGATTCCAGGTGGGCTGCTTGATTTTTATTGTTCTAATTAGGTATTATATACTATTCCTTTAGTAAGCTGAGGGCGACTAAGGAAAACAAAACTTCCAGCAACGTCCAGCTCCTGTGCGACTGCGATATCCTTCTGGCCTAAACTGGAACGTAGGAGATCTACTGAACTTGTTGCCCTTAGCAAAGTTTATCTTGCCGCAATCGTAAAAGTTCTTACGGGATATTATTCAATAGATATTCATGCGATAAGGCTAAAACTCTTGTCGGAAGTAAGTTGTCAAAGTTGTATGGAGGAGTGTGAGTTAGATATATGCAGGCACTTGTTTCTTCATTGTCCAGCCTTTGCAAGACTGTGGTTGAAACATTTCTGCAGCCTTAGCTTCCGCGAACCAAGAGGCATAGTCGAAACCGCCTTTGTATTTATGATCAATTTTTTAGAAGGTCTAGGCATCACAATTGACTGGCGTTATAAGCTGTACAACTGAGATCCCTATTAGAATCGACCATTTACCCTAACTTAAACTAACTGTTTCCAGCATCTGCTGATTCACTGTTTTCACCGTAAAAATGCACAAAGACGCCAAAGTATGAGAAGCAAATTTTAAATCGATTTGTCGTACTTGTAGTTGATGAGAAGGCTAAAAGTTGAGTTGTCTAATTTTACTACCTTTGAAGATAAGGCAAAGTTTGTTGTGTTAGGTGTCGGGTCTTAGTGGTGCGTTAAGGAAAATATATCTAATATCACACAGAACCTCGAAAATATATTTCAGAGAATCACATTTCTAAGACATTTTTGATTTTCCTATACTCGCTTAATAGCATAAGTTTAGAAACTAGTTGTCAAAAACCGCAAATGTTGCTATTTTTGAATATTCCCCTACAAATGTCCACAACATTTTTTTTTACATAATTTATTTCCCAACCTGGTGATTTCTAACACAAAAAATTTGAATTTTAAACAACATATGTAACCGACCACACTTTTGTGCCACATCGCCAACATACGTGCATCTATAACTTGAAAGACTTTCCACAGCTGTTGGAAACACTCGTTTCATCAGGAGCACCACAAGCAGTGACGCTGCCATCAACACGTCTGTTGTTGCAGTCTTTTGTTTTACTATTGACCAATTACCGTTGCAGGCACACAAGCGCATATATACATACATACATACATATGTGGCATGCATTCATTCATTCATATCCACTCACAATTGCAGCAGTTGTTCTAGTTGTTGTGCCTTTGTTGTTGTTATTGGCTGTTTGGTTGTGAAGAGGGCTTGAAGTGTGTTGGGAAAAATTGCGTGTTGAAGTGTGTGTTGGAAATAAAATGTGCTTGAAACGCCATATATGTGCATATGTATTCATACATTTTGTTTGTCATTGATGATTTGTGCAACATTTGTTCAACACATTTTCAATATCCGCCAAACCAAACAAACATTTGCGCGCATTTCGCTCAATTAGTAGCAGCTAACAAGCGTAAATTTGTCTCATCGATGGTTGGGTTGTTACACAAGGAAGCTTGTTTGCCACATGTGGCATGTGGTTGCGTTTAATGCGCGTATGCATGTGCCACATATTGATTGAGTATGCCACTTGAGAGTCTATTGCATGGCCCACATATGCGCCGGTATCGCTAGTTTGCATGTGTGTGTGTGTAAGTATACTATATATGGCTTCTGAAGTTATTGGTTCGATACTGCGTCCAGATGAGCGTTCAAGTTGCACTTTCCGGTCACACCTAGCCGCCTTACATTACTATGGGTTGTGCAACTCAAGGTATATCTGTATAATATCTAATCAAATTTGACCCGGACTAACAAAAAAAAAATACATTTTCACGTATTTTAGAGCTATTGTTTATTATCGCCTTCAAAATGGGCTCTTGAGACAATACAAGCATGCCAGTTAGGTTGTGCAAATTTAAGAGGTCGATCCTAGCAGAGATCTCACTTGTACAGCTTAGAACGTCGGTCCGTTGTGGTGCCAAAAACTCCTATATAATAAATCATGAGATCCACACAAATCGCCAAAGCGCTTGCAGCCTATGACAAATTTGTTGAGACGGCTAATGTCAGTTTCCGCTTTGTTTTATGATTCGCCGAAGGTATGACAGCCGAGCTGTTTCAACCACAGTCTTGTAAAGGCTGTATGATGGAGAAGAAAGCGTCTAGATGTTTCTAAGTCACCCTGCGCCATACAACTTTGACAACTTGCATCCGACAAGATTTTTACCGCATGCCCAAGAAGAACCCCTTCCATTACGTAGATGAATGCAGGATTCTCAGCTAAACAGAGGTGGATATACGAGTCACATAAGGCAAGTTTCAGTTTATATTGATCAGTCCGGGTCAAATTTGATCAGATGATAGTGTATGTACATATACATATGTACATCCATATAGTTTTGTATTTTTAAGTCAGCATAACTGCTCTTTGCCACTTTTGGCGCCAGATTGTCGCCGCAAAAAATATCGAACAATTAGTTACGAACGCGGCCAAAGCTGAGACAAAGCGAATTCCGCGAAATTGGTCAATACTAAATTTTAATACCTATTGCTTTGGCCCTTAAGGTGCATAACAGTTAGCCACTTAGTGAATGCTCGGCTGTGGCAGCTTGTTCAGACGTTGCTTCACGCTCTATTATCTCCCCGACGTACACTCATACATACATACGTACAAGTATGTACCAGCACTTAGGCATGTCTAGACACTGCTAATGAAGTTTTAAATGGCTTAGACCGTGGTAAGTCGCGCTTAAAATGCAACAATGCCACAAGAATACAGCAAACAAACAAAAATAGACACACACACACACACTTAGATAAGAAATCCTTTTCGAAATTCTTTATGAAAATCCATAGTTTTCGCAAGGTCAACATAGAAGCTGACACTGTCAGCCGGATGATTTTCTAAAGCGCCAACAACAATGCCAACAACTTCATGCCTTTGCATTCGTAAAGTAGTCATCGGCCGCCACTGCTGCTGCTTTGGACAATAAGCCGTTATGCCGACGCATCGATCAGCGGGCGAACCATTCAGCCTGCAGCTTGTCAAGAATTGATCAAAAAAAGTGTGTGTATGTATGTAAGCCGTTCGAGCCGATCGCTGAGTTCATTTCACCGATAATGCATGCTTAAGCGATATCCAGCTATGTGGCAGCAGCTGTTTGGATATCTTGTAGGAAAAAATCAAAAAATAAAAATTATATATTCTCTTGAGAGGCAGCGCCAAAAGAACACTCACTAAAATAACAAAATTCCTGTAAAGCAACAACACAAACTCGATTGTTGAATATGTACCTTAACGGAAATGTTGTTGTGGTGTTCTTTTGCCACTCGCTTAGAGACCAAATTCTTATTTTTTTTTCATGGTTGCTCAGGATTTCCTCTATCAGACTTGAAGATCATTTAGATGAAGATTTAACATAAATTTGTTTCGCAAACAATACAGTCTCAAGAAATCTCTGTCTAGTCTGTATGTAGCAGACCATTTTGATCATCTGTACCAAGTTCTTTCATATATAAAAGTTGGAGTCATATTAAAGGACTACCAGAAGATAAAAATAAATGGAAGATTCTCATTGTGGCCTTTTGCTGCCCCTCGCGAGCTCTACAAGGTCTTCTGCTATCTATGTTCTAAGCGATCGTAAGTTTCGCGAACAATTGAATTCCAACTACTTCGTCTCTGTTGCTAGCAACTGACGGAGATTTAAGAGCACTCCGTATCGCTTGAAATCCAATCGGCAAAACTTCCACTCCACAAAGAGTTAAATAGGTGGCCTTTCGGAAATATCCAGAGTTCCTGAAATACCGACGGAATCTTCCATGATATCGTATGGAATCTTATCAGAACTTATTGCTTCATCTTAAGAGTTGCAGACAAATATTTACACAGAAAATTTGGATTTAAAAGTTGTTTTATAGCACAGTATGAGGGCAAGTCATACTCTCGCTACTTCTGGAGCTTTGTGGATAGGCAACAAAACATTATATTCGAGATCCAATTGAATACCTCGAATCAGAGATTTCTTAAATAGAGAGAAGCGAGAGTCGATTTATACCTTCGATATTTAATTGCTATTAGGGATGTTTAACAAATATTTTGTTGACATATTTTTGACTATAGGTTAGGTTAAAAGGTCGCTCCTAACAGGCATCTCACTTGGACAGCTTAGTATGGCGGTCTGTTGTGGCACCTAAAAGTGCTATATAATTGATCACAAGATCGATAGCATAACACAAATTTGTGGAGACGGCTAATGGCAGTTTCGGCTATGTCTCCTGGTTCGCCGAAGGTAGTACTGTAGAGATGTTTCAACCTCAGTTTGGAAAAGGCTGGAGCATGGTGGAGAAAATATCTGAATGTTTTCACCTTACCCTATTTCGGACCATAAATTATTATATTTTTTAATACTTTTTTAGTTTCTTTTAGACATGATCATCTTATATCCATCATAAAAATCATCATCATCATCGATTTCATATGAGAATTATTATTGTTTTAATCTGCAGTTAAATTATCTCGAAAACATCTCCCTATTTTTTTAAAGACCTGGTCATGTTTTAGAAATGTTACTACAATAAAAAATTAGTCCAGTATTTTCTAAAGTATAAAGGTAAAGTAGTTTTTGTTTTTAGGTATTTCTGGAGGCAAAGAAGTTCTATAAAGACCAGCCTCGCTCCTTGTGTCAATTTTCTACTCAATTTCCTGCAGGCATGCCATTTAGCCTACTTATACGATTGGTCATTTTTCGTACCAAATCCGAGAAACACATAAACGAAATTCGTAGACACGCAACGGCGGTGTGAAAGTGCATGCTGCCTTTGTTGGCTTTTGTTAGACTCATTTGCCATTATATTTGGCATTGATAACTTAATTTGCAACGCCAGCAGCTGACATTTTCATACCTGTCGTCTCGTCACAGTCACAGATTTTAAGTGTTTCACTTGTCCTACACACACACACACACCTACAGGTACATTCGCTTCCGTATTTATGCCGTTGAAAGAGTCCGTTTCAGAAGTTATGGCTAAAATGTACAAACAATACAAAAGACGAAACACATGCAACATGCAACCGAAAAGAGCGACTGATTTATCGAACGTGGCAGGTGGTCTTCCTGCCTTGCATTGTTTTGCAACGAACTGTTAATTTATATTTTAGCGCAACCTTGGTAAGCCAACTTACTACATACCTTCGAACTATGTGTGTGTATGTGTATGTGTGCTACCTCAACACTTTGTTGCCTGCTTAATTTGGTTGTGTTGTGATCCATAGCGGTTAGCATTGTTAACGGTGGCAGTTGTTGCAACAACAACACCAAGTAATAATGATACGTATTAATAACAACAAAGCTCATAAATGTACAAACATCTTTATTTACCGTTTCGAACAGACTAAGTGCGAATTTTAGGATTATCTTAACAGAGTCGCCTGAGGGCGGAGACGGACGCATGCGCAGTTGGCTTCATTAAAGATAGGCTGGATTATGATTTTGTTGTTAAAAAATGCATTTACCGAGTTTCTGTTTAAAATAAGTAATTAAGCGCTTAAGCAGGAAGACAATTTTTTATGGTTATATAGTAATAATAGACTTTAGTTTTTAGCGTCTCAGAGCTGATGTTACATGGTCTTGGCTTTTAAAGCGTCTCTCCACCATATCTCTCGTTAGATCTTTTAATGTTTTTGGGTTCACCTTAGATGCTAGTGGACTGCAGATCTGTTGTCTTTTGGATGCCTTTTTTTAAATTTTTTTATTGGATTATTACTCTAAAAATTTATATACCTTAAACTCACATATACTTAATGCAAAAATTTCATAATTTTAATTAGAATCAATAAAACATTAATGTAGCTTCAAGAGTCGAAGCTTGTTCTCCGCTTTAATTATTGAAAATCAATTTAAAAATTAGGCCTTAGACATGGCAAGACTCAAGTATTAGTTTGTCGACAATAACTCAGACAAATGTGGTAAAACTGTAATAATCTTGTAACAACTGGACTTTAGGTTGGCCATTTTTGATTTAGTTAGATTTGAGTGGTTGGGAAGCTACACTTAAATATAGCGAAAGTGAGGTACCCACAGCTCTATTTTTGAGTTGGAGAAATATGAGTAATTATTTCAAAGAAGCAGAGGAAAACAAACAAATTATTGTATATATCATACATACATATGCATGTATATGTGCTTCTGCTATATTATTGAAAGAGTTACCCATCGGATCAAAATTGACTCGGACTGACAAGACAGCGTATGGTGTTTTTGCCGTTTCGACTCATCCATTCTCTTCAGGTATAACAAACCTTTCCAGTCAATATTTGACTAAAATCGTAGTAAAACTTTCTTGGCGAGTTTTTAATCATTGCTGTAGCATATCAGGAATAGTATTTGATAACCCGCAATTTCTCGGGAAATCGGGAATTAGCTTTTGCGTGAATTGCTCTTGAATAAGTATGTAGTAAGTTATATTAGCAACCAACACACGTTGTGTATGGGAGAGGAGTTTCTAATACATACATATATTTGATATATTTGCTGGTAAGGCTTATTTAATAATAGCTTCTATTTAGCGGTTTGAAATATGCGTAAATTCTACTATCTATCCAATACACAGCGCCAGAGCAACTGAGGTTGTTATTTTCATAAACTTAACTATCAAGACGAATGCTAGGGTTGCTAGAATTTCTTTTGTAACTTCTTTAAAGAACTGCTTTAAGTTAAATAAGATTTTATTATATATCGGACTACTACAAGTATATCATATAGGTGAAATACAAGCTGATCGTTCAAACTCACGTACTTGTATGTACGACTTTTTATTTAACGAGTAATCTTCATGAAATTTGCCACAGATTATTATGTAAGGCAAGGCTATAATTTTAAAACAAATGGTCAGATCGGACTACTATAGCATACTAGTATGTATACCATACATATGTATGTATGTATGCAGCTGCCATACAAACTGGGCAAACAAAATCGAGTTCTTGTATAGAAAACTTTTTTATTGTGAAACATTTTAAATTTTTCAAAATATGTTTGAACTCACTTTTGTCTCAGGAGATGCTGCCTCTCATACATTTCTACTTAAAGTGAAATTTTGTATTTTTTATAATAATATATACAAATATATATGTATATACTTATGTATATATGCATTTGTAAATAAAACTAACTTTGAAGCAAATTTTTGCCATTGTTGCACAGTGAAAAAGCAGCTTTTGTTCGCATTTCACATATCAGCAACATAGAATTACTTAATTTTACTGTTAACCGCAAATACTCGACACTTGTTCCATGAATAAACAATGCTCGTATAGTACCACATATACTCATTCACATGTGTGAATATGTATGCATGATATGTATATGCTTGTAGGTTATGTGTATGAAGAGAATACGTGAATTGTACAGTAATTTGAATAACGTGCTTCGAACTTGATGCCCTTCATTTGCTAGCCGCTGTTTGCGTCAAAAAAGTACAATGGATAAGCTTATAGTAACATACATAGGTGTAGAGAAGTAAATACACATGTTTGTATATATATATACAGATGTAAGTATGTATATTTATATATTGTTGTTTATGCGCTTTGCTTGGCTTTTGCCTCATCACTTGACACTTTTTTAGCACTTTTATATACGAAATTTTTTTTCCTGCTTTTGCAAGTGTTACTGTTGTTGTTGCTTGTATCAACTAGTACCTGTTGAGCCTTTGTTGGCTGTTGGTGTCGATTTTATGAACTTTAATTTTTTTTCGAAAGAATTCGCAGTGATATGCACTATTAACACGCTGCCCTTCTGCTGTATGCCTTTACCTTTACTTGTGTGCATGTGTGTGTGTGTGTGTTTGAGTGCAAATTGTGCTCTTCGCCGTTGCGCATGCTTCGTTGACATGCGAATCCGAAGTTATTTGCATATTTCGACAAGAAAATTTCCAATGTTTTGTCAGCGTGTCGGCTCATTTTAACGGTGTTTCGCTTAAAAAATGTTGTAATTGAAAGCGACTGATGTTGTTGTTGCAATTGCATGCTTTGTGTTAAAAGTAATTTTTTTTTGTCGAATAACTGTACATAGTATATTTCGTATTGCAGTTCAAAAATCACACACTCAGCAGCAAACACACACATACATCTTCGCTCATATGCTTTTTATACGAAAGCACCTTCGGTTGTTGTCGCTGTTGTTGTGCGTTCGCAGGTGAGCCGCCTCAAAGGCAGACCGATAGGATGTGGCTTTTTAAGTGGTTCCATTTTGGTTTGCAGCGTTTTTTGTTTGATTTTTTTTTAGCTTTTTAAGTCTGCTTAGTTTTTTTTATTGTTTGGGATTTGTTGTTGTTGTTGTTGTGGTTCGCTTTTTGGCATTTTAGTGTTCTTTCTTTGGTGAGAATTTTTACGGCTGAAATTGTTGATGTTTACACAAATTTCTTACACTAAATCGTACAAACAAACACATATATATATATATACATGCATGCAAGCAAACATAACTATGCATATATGTATGTCTGTAGATGTGTAGAAATGTGTGCATATGCTTTTTAGCTGCGTTGCTGGGAATTTTCAATAACGACTGCATATTTGTTTTGAAATTAAATGAAGTGGCAGCTCAACTGACAGTTTGATGTTCACCTGGATTCTATCATCGCCAGCGATGATATATAGATATTCTGTGGTGTTACGAAATCATTTCACTATGCGCCAATGTTGAGTGAGTACTATGCTTACATATGTACATAAGTAAGCATTTAGTATATAAATTGTTCATATAAATATGTATTTGTGGCCATATAAGTTTGTAAATATGTATATGGCCTATATTACATGTATGTATGTATAAGTATTTAAAAAATACATTTTAACAGTTTAAAAACTTATATACTCATATTTTTTTATAAATAATAATTTTAAAATTAACACATTGTTTTCTAAAAAAAAAATTTTACAATTAAAAAAAATTTACAATTAAAAAAATTTTTTTTTTTATTTTTAATTTACAATTAAAAAAATTTTTTTTTATATTAAAATTTTTTTTAACGAAAATTTTTGAACACTTTTTGAGTTCCCGACCAAAAAAAATTCGAGACTTGTTTTACGTTTTGTCTTAAATCCTAAAACCGGAATCTTTAGAGTATATAAATATACCATATAGAATAACAAATATGTATGTCCAGATTTTTATTAGAAATCGATATATAACAGTTAATATAAAATGCTCGAAGAAAAATACGGCTTATCATTACTAATTTTCTCATGCATCACCTACTTCTGTACTTAAATACATAAAGTGCAAATTCTGGAAATAAAAAAAATCTATTTGTTTTTTGTTCAATAACTATTTTAGAACATGTCTACAAGAGCATTTTTCTAATTTCAAATTATTTTCAAAGATATAGGTCTTTTGTTGACCCGGCATCCAAACTGGTACTTCAAACGCGTTTTTCTCGAAACTTTTTCAAAACAATACCCAAACCTCTATCGATACCGATTTACCTGAAATTTTTAGAGGAACTGAATCTCGAACTTCGGTTTGACTTTATACCGCTTATATCGGTCAATATATAAGATATCTTAGTAAAATAAAGTGAACGTATAATATTGGTTATACTATAGTTTAATGTCGAAAATGTGTGAAATCGATCCGCGAGTAACTACCATATACTATATATACTATATATGTATAATGAGTTACGTTAGTCTAGCAAACTATATACCGAATATTTCGATCAATGTGTGAGTTATATTCTTAAAATTGGGTGGAAGCATGTTCCCGACTATACATAAGTTATGTATGTCAAAAGTTAATGCAATCAGTGCAGACCTTCTCCCAGCCCAAATACACCCAATGCAAAGATTTTCGGCTTTCTAGCTAACTTTAAGCCGCTTATGTTGGTCAATATATGTATGTACATATGTATGTTATATACATATGTGATACGAGTATTTCAAAGTTTTGATAAACCTAATCTGGTTTAACGTCAAATTTGAGTGAAATCGGTCTATACCTTGATCATAACCTCATATCGCTGATATAATGATTTTAAATTTTCTGGTTGAACTTTTCCTGTTATACCTATAATATTATATATATATATATATATATATATATACCTAAAATATTATTTAGTCGTTTGGTTTGAGTTTATATCGCATACATACTTATATCTCATTTGAGTTAATAGTCATTTGAGGCAATGTTGTAATGAAATGCAGTGAGTCTATGTCCATTAATTTAAATTACTGAGTGTAATCCATGGACGGTTTCATTGCATAATAAATATTGAATTCTTAGCAATATTTTTTATGTAAGCTGCATCGATTTATGTATTATACCCTAAAGCACAATATACCATATATTGTAATATTGTAATATATATGTATATATGGTATACATATTTGTTATTCAATAAAATATTTAACATTGTGATAAATAAAATGCCATTACTTTTTATTATAATTATCGAATTACTGCTTCATTTATAAATATTTGATAGAAAAGTCAAGCTCAGCAAAAATATTTTCCATTGCAAAACTCATTCATAATTGTATGCAGCCATTAAGAAACACAAAACAACAAATATGTATGCATGTATATAAAAATAAATTAAATAAATAAATCGGAGGCAAAAACGGCGGATATTTATTCAAAAGCTAAAAAGTGTCATATTCACAGAACAGCCAAGCAATTTATAAATATGAAAAAGCTAAATGACAATATTTACAAAAAAATAAATATAGTATATGTACATATATAATATACAAAAATCTACAGACATACATATGTTTGTATGTATGTATGTATGTATGTAGGTACGTATGGACGTATGTACTATATAATGATAACCAAGAAAGCTGATTGTTAATTTTGTGTGATTGAAGGCACGCCTGTTTCTATATCTATACATTAACAAATCGAAAAAAAAATTTTATAATACTTTTTTATTTAAAGAAATGTCTAGAGACCTATAAATGACTACACTTCTATACAACATATGAATATATATAATAATAATATTTATTAAAATGAATACACATGCTTACATATACTTATTATAACCGATTATTTGTTCTAGAAACATAAAAAACCCCTCTATATTGAATGGATGTCATTTTGAAGTGCTGATGACATGCCTGACAAAGTCACAAAGCCAAAGCAGTACTCGGCAATTGGTCAGCGCTTTGATGAATTTAAAATGCCATTGTACAAACTCAACAAGGGAATCGAAAATAATGAACCAACATCAATGGATCTGTGTCTAAGCACAAAAAAGACTTGGAATTAGAAATGCTTGATAAACAGAAATTTCATTCATATAATCGAAATGTTAGATACAAATGTGAGGCAGCCGTTAGTGAGAGTGGGAGAGTGTGAGAGCAACTTTCGCATTTCCCCTTAATACATTGCAGAGTGCAGCAAACTAATTATTACGCTCAACAAATTAATTGTTTACTATGCATGAGCGCAGCGAGACCACAATTACATGCTCCCAAATAAATCATAAATATATTAATGCTGCTCTACAAAAGAAATGCGTCGCAAGACGGCAAGGAATCGCATGGCCGAAAAATCAAAGCCGACCAATCACAGCGCAGTTATCACCGCCAGAGTGCGGTAGTAGTTTGAGGAGAGTGAGTGCAAGTCAACAAAATACGATTTAAGTGAGAGCACGGAGTGGTATGAGAACGCGTTGAGCGTCAATTAATAACGGAGCATTTTTTGGCAGCAAAATACACTAACAACTTTTAAATGAGCGCATTGTAGACTTGATGGCAGTTTGGAGACTACTCATAATGATACGGCTATGCAACTAAAGTGGAGGGATACGTTTACATTGCATTTATTTGGTGAAGGGGTAGTAGTTATGCTGCTAATAATAGTAGCTTGAGATTTCAGAAATGTAGTATGGAAGGAGTAGCTCCTTAATGAGTTGTAGAGATTTGTGCTAAACAGTAGACAATGTTCGGAGGATTGTTAGCGTTTTTAATGAGAGGTAGATTGTAGACTTAATCGAGGGGTAAGCTGTTAGAGTACTTGCTTAAGGCATATAAAATTAATTTGAAACAAACGAAATATGGATTTTTAGACTAAACTGTGGACCATAACTGTAGTTATAAGTGTTTTAATTGAAATTTTGTAAAACATTTTTTATATCAATTTAATACCAGAGAGTGTTAATGCTGACACATAATTTGACAATCTCTTATATAGAAAAGGACTAATGCATTGCAATTAACAGAGACTATTAAAATGTTTGTTAATTTATGAAACGAAGACTTCTTGGTTGATTGTAGATATTTTCTGGCCTATTTTAAACAGTATTAGATTTCATAACCAACATTTTTTACCTATACATAGAAGAATCATCTCTGATTTGATAATATTCAAAACACAACTGTTATGCTGTAGAGATTTTAACAGAGTGTTAAAGGAGTAGCTTACTATGTAGAGTATGGCTTGTAGACTTACTTCTTTAAATTATAAAGGTAGTTATCAATTAGCCCACTAATATTCTACTTAGTGAAGGGGTAACATGTTGTAGTGTACTTCAAATGTTAAATCGTAATGTTAAACGATGTTACTGTTGTGTAGAGAATCCAACATTTTATACAAGAAGGAGAAATGTAGACATATTTAAAACGAATTTATTTCATAGCGATTTAATAGTTCGCTAATAACATACTTAATGGAGGGGTAAGGTGTTAAAGTTAGCATAAAATGTTAAGAAAAATTACTGTTATGGAATATTAGCGGAACTAGAGCAGGAGTAATTATAGGGGTTAACATATTTTATTAAGAATACCATTGAAGCACAAGTTGAAAGTACATTTGGAGAAGGAGTAAACGTTAAGAGGCATTAACATAACATTTGTTGATGTTAAACCTAAAAACAGTTAACAGAAGGGGTAGTTGGAAATTATTAGACTACTGTTATGACAATGCTGTATATATATAGGTATTTGAGTAAAATGTATAGCTGTAATGGACAGTTAAAGAAGGGGTAATATTAAGAAATATATTTAAGGTCTAAGAGTGTGTTGCAGGGCTGGGCTGTTAAGTACTTAGCAGAACGAGGATTGGCGCATCAAACGTATTCCACACACTTGGTGGGGTAAAAGTCTTTATAAGCGTTTATACTCAAATAATTTCTAAAAGTGCCTGAGACAAGTAAAAAAAATTTAGAAAACTGAAAATATCATAAAGCTTACAGGACCCCTCAATTTTATTTACTTCGAAAAAAATGTAATAAAGAAGAGAAAACTGACTTAAAACTCAGAATATCTGTAATAATTTATATAGCTTTAATAAAAATATATATACACTTAGTATAACACCTAAGCCAATTATTGAAGACACCTTCGAGTAAACTATCTAATTTAGAAACATAATAAGTGCTAAGAGTCTGTTTAAAGAGAGACATTATTTTAAAATAAATTAAAAATACTTAAAAATAAACATTTAATATAAATTTAGACCACTTTAAATATTATTTTCTTCAATGTTATTATTCTTAGACATGCATGTAGTCTTGCTTTTAACATTTTTGGATATTCTTTTGAGAATTCTTCATCCGTTGCATATGTAACTATCATTCTTCGACACTCTAAAACATTACATTACCCCAACAACTACATTCCCTACAAAATCGTGCTCTCCAAAATTCCAAGCGCCACTTCTTCAAGTATTTTTATTCCAGAAAAATGCTGTTCATTTAAGCCAGGCTTAAGCAGAACTACCGCTGTTAATCATACATTAACGCTTTAAGTTCATTTCCCCGCTTCACAACAGAAAATCTCTACAAACGCACTCAGCAACATTAACTGGTATCTACCAGACCGTCAAATGCAAGCGCTCCCTGCTGCAGAAGATGACGCGCTCAATGCAAGCACCACTGCAGCCATACAAAACCAACCATTGACCAACCGGCAACGGGTCTCCAATGGCGCTCTTTTGCTCACACGCCACTCTGCGCACATCTGCAATACACAGCTGGTACAGCGCTGAGCGTGGCGAGCGCATAGCTATCGCGAGCGCTGAGGCGCCTCACAAAAGGCGGAGTTTACAGCGCGGCGCGTATAAATAGCGGTGCTCAGAGCGTGAATAGCACATAACGAGTGTGTTACTCAAAGTGTACAATAATAATTAGAAGTGCGCAAAGCAATTGACTGCAAATTAAAGAAAAAAAAAATTTGAAAAAACGCTAAGTCTGAATAAAAGAAAAAGCAAATCTCAGCGCCACGTAGAAAAAAATTGCAAAATTTCCAGTGTGTGTTTGTGCCAATTGAACGCGCCACGTCTACACGGATTACGGGCGAACAACAAGCAAACGTACACGTTACAACAATTGAACTGGAAACAAAAAACAAAAACTAAACAAGTGATTTCGAAATCAGAATTGAAAAAACTGAAAGTGAACATTTGTGAAAAATTTGAATCTATCAAGATTACTGTGTGGATCTATAAAGCATCTACGTGAGAAACGCTGAAATCCCCTCAAAAAAAAAGAAAACAAATACCCAAAACATTTCTGTAAATCAGAAATTTCGCCAAAAGAAATTCATTCATCACAACCTCGCACACGGCCGCCAACGACGACCGTCGCACAACCAACCGCCAAAATTCTACTCAAAGAACGTAAAGCAGTCATTTCAAAAATGAAATCCCTCACCGCCGTCTGTCAAACAGGTGCGTCCATGCCGCCCATGAATCCGAATGGACGCATCGCACGGCATGCGCCACAACGCGGCGACGGCGAAAATGCCGAAATGAAAATGTACCTCTCCAAACTGAAGGATCTCGTGCCGTTTATGCCGAAAAATCGCAAACTCTCTAAGCTGGAAATCATACAGCACGTCATCGACTATATTTGCGATCTGCAAACCGAGCTGGAGGCACATCCCGAGATTGCCAATTTCGATGCGGCCAGCGCGCTAAATATGTCCGATGATTCGGCAAACAATACGAGCATGAATAGTGAAGAGAATGAACAGCGTTTGGCTGAACGCCTATCAGGCGCTGATAGCAGTTATAGCAGCATCTTAATGCAACAGCAACAAATAAATAGCGCGCTAAACTCCGCCACATCTAGTCCTGCCTTGAGACAGCCGTTGGCTGATCGTCAAGCACCGAACACCATCCTGCCCGGCACAAATATGACAGCTGCTGCTGCACATACCACAATGGCGTTGCATATGCAACAACAACTGCAGCTGCAACAGCAACAGTGGGAGGCACAGATGCTGCAGCAGCAGCAACAACAGCAAGCGCAGCAGCAACAACAACAAACACAGCAGCAGCAAGCGCAACAGCAACAACAACACCAACAATTGCCCAGCGGCGAAACGGTGAGTTGTTGATTTGGCGTGCCGCAGAAGAAGAAGAATGTTAATATTTAAGCGTAGTCTATAGGTTGTATAGCACACACACACACACACATACACACCTGTGTGTGTGTTTCCTGTTTTCGTTAGTTTTGCGGAAATATTGTTTTGAAAAATGTGTGAAAATTTGTAATTTATTTAGTTAAGCAGCTGTATCCTATATTTTAAGCAGAAAACGTAATGTAAAGCATGTAAAAATGAATATATACACATATACATTGATATATATATGAATATGTGTAGAAAAAAATTTAAAAAAACTAATAATCGTATGAATTGTATAAAATTTTTGTTGTTAAAGACTGTTATAGACATTTAAGTTGGTCGAATAAAATGAAGAAAAAATTGACTATTAATTTGAAAAACAAAAATCACATTTTTTCTTTTCACAAAAAAAACTTATCTAGCGTCAGGGTAATTAGTTTGTAGGGCAAGTTGTTGGCTCAAGCGCAATTGAAGATCTATTGTTGAGTGTTTTGAAGACAAGTATGAAGTTAAGCATTACTTAGAAAGAATGGTGAGGAAGTGTTTTTGGAGGCAAGCAGGCTTGTGAAAAATCGCTTCAAATTCAAGTTTTGAATCAAAACAATGTGTGCTAGTTGCAATCTTATAGAGAGTAGAGTTGATATTTCCATAGAAATAAAAGGTAGGCAGCAAAAATGATTGAACTTATCTTTGCGGCTTACCCAAAAACTTTTCAAAACTATTATGTGCTTTCAAAATTATTAAGTGTTGTTTAAATGCCGATACAATGCTTGTTGGCGCTAAGCGGCGTCAAAAGTTTTTTTTTTACTTTTCAAAAATATGCAAAACTAGAAATTATTATGTTATGTTTATTTGTCTGTAAAACTCTTGTTAAATTTTAAGTTGCGTGTAACTTTTTTTTACAAAACTGTTTTTTTTACTATTTCTTTAATTTTCAAAATCCTCGAAAACTTGAAATTATAATGTTTTTTAATTGCCGACAAAAACTCTTAAGTGGCATGTAATTTTTGTTTAAAAATTATTTATTTTCTTTTGTCACTTAATTTTTAAATAATATATAGAGAGAAAAATAATAATTTTCCACAGGCATAAATTAATATTTTCAAATAATACAGTAACGAAATTTAGAATTTTTGAAGTAAATTAATATATAATAATTCAGAAAATTTTTTATTTTTCACATGTAAACTATTTTAGTGGCATTTAACTTATTTTTGGACTCAATTTTTAAACTATGATTCATAAATGTAGTAAAAAAATTAATTAAACAGCAGTGAAGAGGTCAAAAAAATAGAAAAACGCAAAAAAAATTTTTTTATAAAATACTAAGAAATACCACGTTAAAGAAAAGGTCTAAAAAATAATCGATATTCAAAATTTATTATTTAAAATATCATTTTAAATATATATAATTTTTTGTTTCTTTCACCATATTTTCTCACAACTAATATAGTTAACGAGTTAAAACCTCAAAAAGCTAATTTACTTGAAAACCAAAATGTCTCGGAAGCACAGAAAGTTGTATTTAAGTATATAATTTTTCATATTTTATAGCAGGGCTGAATACCGACTTTGAACGGAACCGATTTTCGAACCGTACTGCTTCCATTTACGGTCATTAAAACGAACTACGAACCAAACCGCTTTTATTTTAAAATGCCAAAACCGAACCGGAAACGACTCAAAAAAAATTTTTCGGTTCGGTTCGGTTCAAAATGAAAATCGCTACTAAACATTTTTAAGTTTAATAATACATGACGTGCTTAAAAATGCAACCCTTATGATAAGCTGCCACAAGCTGCTTGAACGCAACGCCATGAGATGTCATTTTTTACTGTAACTTAAAATAATATTAAAATAATCGCATTTGTGTTCCTTGAGAGTTGACATACTTTTAAAGTGATTATATATTTGCAAATATTTTTGAAATGAGTGTGAATCCAGTACACAAAAGCTTTTATTTTGACAAAAATTATTATACAAGTGAGTAAATAAAACATTGCAAATTTAAAATGAAAGTAAAACATACAGCAAATTTGACGAGACACATACAAAGAAAGCACGCCGACGTTTCAGAGAAGATCGTTGGTGAAAATTGGAAGAAGAAATTCCAAAAGCACTCTACATTTATATATATATTTCATAACAATTAGTATAAAAAACTGAACCATTTGAACTGAACCGAACTGCGGTCCAGAGATACTCATAAACCATAAGTATTTTCTGAGTGGTTCGAACCACTGAACCGAACCGCATCGAATTTTTTAGTGGTTTGCAGTCTTGTTTTATATGGTATCAAGTATTTTCTTTTTTTGATTTTGAAATCATCACCGTAAAAATTAATACTTTATTATTTATAAAATTCAGTTGTAGAATAATAATAAAAAAACCAAAATACTTTTATCGATAATCCTCCCAGCGTGTCATATAATAAACTCTTTATTCATTGATAATAACCTATAAATATTTTCTACATTTTCACCAACGTCAACATTTTTGTTACAATCACAATTTTATTATTAATATAATATTATTATTATTATTATTATTATTATTATTTATTATTATTATCATTATCACCGCTATAATTCTCATATTTAATTTAATATAAATTATTACTGTTACATTCAAAATTCCTTTAGCATACAAATCAGTCATATAATTATTTTCCTAAGTTGTAAAATACATACAATAAATGTAGTTCTTCAAGCTTTAAAAATAGTTCCTTTAAAAAGGTTTACCAATTTAATTTTATTCTGCAATATAAGTTCATAAAACAATAAAAGTAAGCAGCAAGAAGCAAATATGCTTATAAAAACAAATAAAATATTTATAAAAAGTGAATAAATTTTTATTTATTAATATCAACAAAGCGAAAATTTTATTTATTTTAAATATATTTTAATATTTAATTTTTATAATTTTTAACAACAATAAATATTTTTATTTAATTATAGAATTATAAAGGAAATTAAAATTTCAAATAAGTAAACGGAAGCTAAAAAATAAACAATAACCGGTTTATTAACACAATTTAGTTTTATAACTGAAAAAAAGAAATCAGAGCAATAATTGAAAAATCGAAATTTTAAACAAGAAAATCTAATCTAGAAATACCTACACAGAAACCGGTTTTAATTATAAAAGAAATAAACAAAAATTTTTACTGAATATTTATCAGCGTTTAATTTGAGTTTTAATAATATTTGTATATTAATTTTCGTTTTCCTAAATACCTTGATTTCAGTTTTAATAATGTAATATTTGCATATGCATTTTCTTTAATTTTACAATTTTCACTTCTTTTTTTCTTTTTTAAAATGTGACTATTACACATAAAATTATTATTAGTTTAAATAAATTGCATTACTTTGTAAAAATGCTAAAAGAAACTGAAATAAATGCAAAAAAAATTTTTTGAAAATATATGTTTTTTTTATTTCATTTAAATTTAAAAAAAATATATTTCTTGTAAATTAAAAAAAATATAAATTTTTCGTGAAATTTTTTACCAACAAAACGCCAGCTAAACTATAAACTACAATAAAAAAAAAAATTTTATGGAAAATCAAAAAAAAATTATTTTTTGAAACAAGTTCATATATTTCAACCTAAGCACAACCATTCATGTTCTTATTTATATTTTTTGCTTTTGCTAAATAATTAGTTATCTGCGGAACCCACACGCCTCCTTTTAGCACTAGGAAAATTACGCAACAATGCAACAAATATAAATAAAGTATGAAACAATTGCATATTTAGCATCGAAAGTTGAATAGAAATTGTAGGACTCAAATTGAAAAGCAAATAAATACATAATATATTTGTTTGCGGCAAGTCTAAACACATGAATACACATACATATATACATATATAAATATATATGTACATATATAACCGTTAACCAGATTAATATTTTAAGTACGTACAGACCTTCTTTAAAAGATAAAAATAAATATTATTATAATAAAAATATATATATTAAGTAGAAATTGCTTTAATGATGTGATATTAAATTGGTTTTGTAAATAAATTACTTTATGTAAAATGTTCCACAAAAAAAAAATATTTTTTTTGCCAATTTTTACTAACTTTTGAAACTGTAAGTAGATAGGAAGAAAATAACTAAAATTTACGAGTATTGATTATATATTAGTTATATAAAATAATATAAGCTTTAACAGCTTAAAACCCGATTTCAAAAGTCTACAGTGAATAAATGGTAACAATCATTTTACAGTACGTTATATTGAAGCTAAACTAAGAAAGCCTTTTGGTTCATAATGCAGAAGAACTCAGAAATCAGAAATTGAATGCATTTCGCTGCAAATAATCTAATTCTGTTAAATAATAAATAAATTAACTCCTGCGAGATCATTGCCATTTTCTTAATAGTCTCGTATGATCTGAAATTAACATATTAACAGGCACGGAGAAGAATTAAAGCATAAAGAGTAAGATTTGTTTTCAAACCTACAATATATAAAATATAATTAGTTGAGAGGGTGGACAAAGAGTGAGTAGAGAAAAAATCACTTGAAGAGTATGAGTAAAATTTTAACTCCTAATTTTTACTGATATAAAATAAGGAGCTGAACTCAGTGAGACCACGACTAGTAGATGTGCTGTTGTATTAAGGTTTTAAGTTGTAACTCTATACATTACTTCATATAGTTGTTAGTTTCATAAAGTAATTTGTAAAGACATCAACTCTACTGGAACAGGAATTGCTTTAAAATAAAATTTTAGTCGATATTAGCCTAAGTAGAAGATTTTTAATATCATATGTTAACTTTTATAACAGATCGTTATTGATTTCAACGAAGTAGGGTTAAATAGTGAACGTTTAAAATTCAACGTGTGCTGATTTCCCAGGAGATAGTTCTATAGATGAAACTGCACTGAACTGTATTAAAATAACACCAATTATTGAACAATATCAGAAGTTATATTTAAATAAAATTATATCTAAAATTGAATATAATTTCTAGTATAGTTTCTAACTAAAGAAACATAATATTTAAATAGAGAATAGTAAGTTAAGGATAGAAGAAACGAAATATAATCACCTGTAAAGCCCACTCTCTTCTTTCTTCGTACGATGGAACAATTTTTTTGGTTAATTTCAGCCAGAAACAACGCTGTAGGCATCCAAAGCACCGAAAGCATTGTAAGCTTTGGAACCTAACTTAAAATTATTCTCGCTATGTATACGTCGCTCATACTGCAAGCTTAAGATTCTGACGTAACAGATGGCAACATGGATTGTCCGCGACAGATTAATTCTACGATTAATTTACGGACCTTACATTGTGTTGGGTAAATAAAATACAAACGAATACGACGAGATTAAGACATTTAATTTGAATGGGTGGTGCCTTCAACTCTGTAAGTATTCCATGTGGTATCAATTGGTGGCGAGAAAAAATTCGGCAATCTCCTCGGTGTAGAAAAAGTCCGGTAAGTGTTGTCTTGCCGTACACCAGTAGGAGACGAAGCCTAGATTAGAGGAGAGTGGAGTAAAAAATTTAAGATTGCTATAAAATTAATGAAAGATTAGAAGTTTTAGCATCAAATAGAGTTGCATCAAAATGAGAAGCTACTCTTAAACTTTTTGCAGGTAGAGAGCACTCTCATTTTTATTGCTCTTTCCGAAGATTACAGAAAATCAATGACGAACTCACGTCTTACAAAAATTTATTATTCAATCATAGTTAAACATTTATTACGTATATGGAAATTACCGAACAGGTAGAAATGGCTAAGCGACGTTCTTGGCAGACAAAAATAAAATATACAAAATTATAAAAAAAAAATAGATAATTAAATCGTGACACGTCAAGATCATTTCAAACAAGTTTCCAACACAATACAAACATACATACATAGATAATTACATACATATTTATATATACCAATTTGTATACCTAAGTAACTACGGTAATTTTTCGTTTTAACTGTATTGTGACCAAAGCGCTCGCAACGGCCAAGATTTAGCCGACACACGTGTGTGCTTAAGTGTTGGCTGAAATTAATCACAACGCGCTTTCGAATATAAAGAATAAGTAGATGAAGCAGTGATAAGTAAACAAAAACAAAAAAACAGAAACCGATTACTTTGATATTTTCAGGTATTTAAGGCAGCTTAGACCACAGTTGGCACTGAAACTAGTTTGCAAAGTTATGATCAAACAACAACAACATCAAGCGCATAAGGCAGCTAACGGATAAGCGCCATCAGGTGTATAATTTGTTGTTGTTGTAGTTATATTAAAATTGATGAGCTGACAGCGCGAGTGGAACGAATAGAAGAAAAAATGTTCGCGAACAAGTCTGCGGAGCAATAAACATACGTATAATGTGGCAGCGATGCACCATCAGACACGCATACACACACACACATACCTGCGTACAAGCATACATAGTTACATATGTAAATACCAATAAATGCGAACAAGTTCGGTCACATGGACGCAAGGGCGCCCATTAATCCGCATAAATACTCAGGTGTATTATTTTTATAAACAACAACAACAACAAGAACAGTAATGCTATGTTTAGTAAGTGGCTTGACCAGTTGGAATTGTTTTAATAGAAGCGTTTTTTGTGTTTTTGACTAAAAGAAAAAAGTGTCGATTAATTAAAATTTTTTCTTGGTGAATCGGGAAAACCCGCTCCGTGGAATTCGAACTGGAGAAGTCAGTCAGAGAGTCATGTGGGACAAGCGATAGCAAGTGCACGAGTATGTGACATATCCGATAAACGTTTTTGTATGCATTTCTGTTTTTTTTTATTATGTGGGTATGTCTACATGTGTGCGAGTGTGTGTCGATATGCCTAAACACAAAAATTTATCTCTGCCATCGAAAAAGCAAAAATTTTGCATTGCAAATGAGCGTCGCATTGACGCAGATGACAAAATATAATAAAATGCCCATTACACACACACACACACGCACAAACCTATATTCATAAAAAACGTATTTGCAAAAAAAAAATTAATTAGAAACACAAAATGTGCAAAAAATATATATAATATTTTGTATATGTTGTATATACATATCTTCGTGCAATAAAAAATTTGTAGGTAGCGGTAAAAGTGAAAAAGTTAATAGAAAATTATAATTATAATATATATTAATTAGAATTAAATTGTAAGTAAAAAAAAAGTACAAACAAAAAGGTTTTAAATTTAATTTGATTTTCTACTGAATAAATTGTAGGAAGAGTAAAAAACTTACAACAAATATTAAAATAAAAGAAACCAAATAAAAAAAAATTAAATATATCACACATCGCACATTTTATACTTCGGTCGCTTCGCAGCTATGAAACCATTCACAAATAAAAATGATTCCTTACAAGAACTTGATTTTGATCGGTCAGTCTGTATGGCAGCTATACGCTATAGGGGTCTGATCTGAACAATTTCTGCGACTAGTTCGCGTATATACAGACGGGCCGACAGACAGATGGGCATAGCTTAATCGACTCAGCTCGTCATGCTGATCATATATGTCCTTCGCTTGAGTCGAATTTTTCAAAAGCAAAATCATTCGCAACTGAACAAGGTAGAAATTACTTAGTTCGAGGTCCAGACTATTAGGCGGATACATAACATCCTCCTCACAAAGTTCCGCTGCACTGTACAGATCCTTTTATTATTAGTCTAACCGGATCACAGTTATACAACACGATATACCAAAAACTAAAGCCAGCCTTTGGTAAAATAACAGATTTCTTTTTACTAGATCTTATATATGGCATGGATACTTTATAGGGTCTCCGACGTTTTCTTCTAAGTTCCACACTTAATATTCCTTGTTCAGCGTATAAATATTGATTTCCAACTATCAAAGAGTGTTTTTCGTTGACAAATTAAGAAAGATAGATGTTGATTTCGGATGCTTGAGCTTCCATGTCTAGCTTTCTCACAGACAATAACTAAGAAGTAATCACTAAAAAAATTTTGGATCAAATTGAGCAATCGTTTTGCAACTACTAAAAAAATTGCAAAAAATCTTAAATTATTTTTTTTTTTAATATTAACAATACTTAATTGCAGACGAAGGGGGAAAAACACAAAATTTTTGCAAACAGAATAAAGCTTAAATGTTGAAATCCACCAAAAAACGTCAAATTAACACCACTTTGTTGAATTCGCCGGCGCAAAACGCCACCAAATCAACAAATTAAACATGCACACACAGTCACACATACATGTAAATAAAAGAAATCTAGTACATGCAATAATAGTGACGCTAAGGTGTCAAGCACTTTGAAGAGCGCTAAAAAAGCGCAACAAATCAACGAACGATGGACAATGAAGCAGCGAAAAAAAGCAAAGAAAAAGGGAAACAAAACAACTTGCACACGAGTGTATGTTTGTGTGTGTGTGTGTGTCGTTGTGAAACACTTTTCAAAGCATTTACAATGACCTCATTTCTATGCAAGACAAATGCAAAAACACACAACAGCAATAACAACAACAAAAACAATTTCAGCAATTATTCAAAACAAAAAGGAAGCAACAACAACAGCAAAAAAGCAACAAATGTTAAATCTATGCGCACAACATTTGCACGCAATTTATTTGCAACAACAACACCGCTAATTTACGCAATATGTTAATTCATGCCAACATATGTACAGTTACATAGCTAAGTGCACAGGTATATAGGTGTACTATGTGTATGTGAAGGTAATTTTCGTAGCAACACATAAGTACGTAAAGTATGTGCGTGGCAAATGTGTACATATATACAAGTACATATCTATATATATATACACAGTTATACAGTCCCGCATACTTGCGGCGCCACTTACGAAAGGGCTCGTAGCGGTTACTTCAAGAAGAAAATCGTAGTTTTTGAGTAAATGAAAATCATTAAGCTGAGAAACTGGTAAAAACCAAACTGAAATCGTTTTCTTAGCAAAGAAGCTAATTTTGTTATTGTAAATTTTTATTTCAATTTTGCAATATTCTTGCCTTATGTTCTGACGTCTATAGTTTAATTAAAATTGATTTACATTTTTTTTCATATGAGAACTTTTTGGTTCAGATGTATGAAAGTCAATTCGTTGGGGAAGTATTTTCATTACATTAGGGTGGCCGTAGATAAGTATGTACATAAAAAAAAATTATCAGCGTGACGAGCTGAATCGATTTAGCCATGTCCGTTTGTCTGTATATACACGAACTAGTTCACAGTTTCTAAGATATCGATATGAAATTTTGCACACGTATGTACCTTTCTCCCAAAAAAGCTGTTCATTTGTCGGAACCGCCGATATCGGACCACTATAACATATTGCTGCCATACAAACTGAACAATCGGAATCAAGTGTTTGTATGGAAAGTCTAAGGCAATCTCCGAACAAATTATTCAGATCGGACAACTATGTCATATAGCTAATATATAATAATATAATTAACTTTTTTAAATGAAAAGTAAAATTTGAAGAAAATAAAATTAAATTATAATTGTTTTAAATTCATTTGTATAAATTGTATTGTTGTAATACATTTTTTTAGTTAATTTTAATTTTATTTTTATTTTTTTTTTCAATTTAAGCTTATTATTTTTGTATTAAAAAGTAATAATATTTAATTTTAATTAGTTTTTATAAATTTTTTTATGTATATAACATTTATATAATAAATATCTTTTAATTTAATTAATTATTATTCTATTTAATTAAATCTAATCTAATTTTTATAGAAATAATTAATTTATATTAATTTATCTGAATTTATCTATGTATATACTTTTGTTATTAAAACTTACTTTGATTAATTTTATCATTATTTTACTTATTTAAATTTAGTTAAATAATTTTTTAACATAAAAATAACAGTAATTTATTGAATTAATTTTTATACATTTATTTAAATAATTTTGATACAATACATTTTATTAGTTAATTTTAATTTAATTCAACATTTTTTTTAATCTATGCTAATTATTTTTGTACTGAAAAGTAATAATAGTTAATTTTAATTAATTTTTATAAATTTATTTATAATTTAAAATATACATTTTTTTGATTTATTTAATTATTTTTCTAATTAATTAAATCTAATTTATATTATGTAGAAATCATTAGTTTATATTAATTTACCTGAATTTGTTTATGCATATATTTTTTAAATTAAAACTTACTTTGATTAATTTTATCATTATTTTACATATTTAAATTTAATATAATAATTTTTTAAAAATAAAAATAACGGTAATTTTTAATTTATAATTTTATTATTATTTTTATTTATTTAAATCAAATCTAATTAACTTTTTTAATAATATATAAATATAATTAATTTTAACGCATAATTATAAATTTATTTGCGTAAAATATTTCTTTATCATTTTTAAATAATTCATCAATGTACAATATACTATTATATATATGTATTTTCAAGAAATTGTTATGGAATATTCATTTGTCACACATTATAAATGGCTGTGTGCCTGTATTGGTATGTTAGTATATTTATTGCTATTTTCAACCGAATTACACTTGTATTTATTTAATTTTATTTAACAATAAATTTATAACGCATCAGTGTTCCACGAAATTTATTGGCTTCGAGACATTTTTGTTTTGTTTTTGCTGGCCAGGCCTGCCGTCACTCATCTTCGCAATGCGCACGCATACATGTACTTTTGTACAAACACGTACACACACACACACACATAGCCACAAGCGAGCATATATTAACTTGGCATGTTGTTTTTGTTGTATTTATACATAACTCTGTACCTATATTCGTTTCAACTGTTGTTTTTATTAATTTAGTTGCTGTCAATTACTGTTGTTGCTCATACAGTGCGCTGGCAATATTGTTGTAGTGTTGTTGTTGTTGTTCGTGTTGATGATGTTTCAAAACGAACACCTGCAGATACTTAAAAAATTAGTTTCAGACATTTGCGGCTGCTGTGAATATTGCTGTGGGATTGTTGTCGGCATTATTGTTGTTGTTGTAATGTATAAGCGTTTTGGTTGAGTTTTATTTATATTCGCGCATCCCACAAACCCACAAAAAACCCGAAACGACGCAAAGTGAGATGAGACGACACGATTTCATTTGCAAACACACACATACAAACACATGTATTTACAAAGTCATATATGTACGTGTGTATGTATGTATAATACTAAATGATTTTTTATAAAAAACGGTAAATAACAACGCACAGTACAGCGGCAATTAAAGTGGAGAAAGAGGAAGGGTTAAGGAAAGTTCGAGCTTGAAATAAACAACTGAATATGTGTGTGTGTGTTTGCATGTGTATTTCTGTATATGTGAAATGAGCTTAGCTGCCAGTCAGCCGAGGTAAACAGGTAAATGCTAAGGGTCGCTCATTGTAGGGCAGGCGGTCGCACAGTTACACAGCTCGAAACTGCGGTCGGGCGATTATATTCGCGACAGTTATTATTAAATTTGCTTTATTTAACTTATTTCTCGCTTTTTATAGTCATTTTCGTTACACACAAACGCAGACACATGCACACGTACACTTATACTGCAAAGGCGAGTGAGATATGGGACAGAGCGCGGCACAAAACTCCTCAGCTGTGATTTATTTGCTGAATTTCAACTCAACGCCGCTTTTGTTTAAATATATTTCACTGTTAAAGTATGAATGTCTGTATGTATAGGTGTATTAGTTGTAATATAGAGCCTAAAACGCATTAACATTTGCTGCAACGCGTTTTGACAACTCGTAACTTGTGCGCCGCGAATGCCACCTGCAAGAGTGTCTGCGGCCATTTCGGCGCGGCGCTGTGTGCGTCATTCGTGCGCTTTTGTGTTTGTGTCTGACTCAAGTGCACCTGTACTAAAATACCTATATTTATTTAATGCTAATTTGTTTAATCATGGAACGGCCATTAAATTGTCGCAAAATTTTCGGTTTATTATTGCTATTGTTTTTGGGTAGATATCTACATACATACACACATATGTATTTATTATAGGAGCGCGCTTATCGACCTATAAATATTTTTACAAAATTTATTTTGATGCGCAATAACATTTTGTTAATTTTTTTAGTTCAATTAACAAAAAATTTTTTTTTAGTTTTATAATTGTAACTTAACTGAGGAAGATTTTGTTGCCTGAAAGTGGACAGTGCCGAAAAAAACGTGCCATACATCTGCAACCTTGGAAGGTATTTTCAAGTCATTAGCAGGAAAAAATCCTTTCTAATCATCTTAGTGGTCAACTTTTGACACACTGTCCATTTACTCACATATGCAGCTTGGGCTCATATACCGGATATCGAAGAGAGTATCAGCTCGTGTCTCCAATAAATAATTTTTACACTACTTGTCATTAAAATATAATCTTAAAATGCTAAGGACTTATATCTTGGGCGAAGGTATGACAGTTGAGTCAAAAAAACGGGGTACATAAATATTATTTATGCAGGTATGGTATATACATATGTATGTATCTTTTTTTTCCTCAAAACGTTGTCGGTACTGAGTTGTTTCTTCAAAAAAAGAATAGTTTGAACCACTTTGAGAACATTTAGTCTTATGTGAAGAATTATTTTAAAGGAACTATATCTATACTTCAAGCTTTTATAAAAAATAACAACAGTAACAACTTCATATAATAAATATTTGCATCAGCTTCTATATGTTACGCCTCATCTACGATTTAACGGCACCAAACACCTGTTGCGTCTGCTAACAGCCAATGCGAATTTGATTATCTACAGAAGTCTAACATTATTTTAACACACACACACACACACTTTATTGACTATTCTCAAAGAATTCAAGTACTCTTCTGCGCCGCCCATGACCACATATAACAACAAAACAAACAACTACCTACAAATAAACATACGCATTTATACTTTATAACAGCATTACTTCGCATTGTGCCCCAGTTTGCTCTCATTTTATTATTCATAATTCTTAATTGAATAACTAATCCAATTAACCGCAATGGGGGTCATAAAAAAACACCTCTACATCTATGAGGGGGCAAAATACAAAGAATGTACTGAACAGAAAATAGTACAACAACAAGCATTTTCATTTCATACACACGCATGTATGTATGTATGTGTGTCTTGTTTTTCTTTTCGTGAGAATATGTAGCCGTATGTACATATGTATGTGTGTCAGCCACTTGCATGTGGTCGGTGATAAAAAGTCACCCCCACCAGAAGGCGGTGTTACATGCGCTTATGAGTGTATGTATATCTATGTAAGTGAGTGAATTCAAATGTTTGTTTGTGTGGATGTATGTTCAGATACCTCTACATATGTGTATATGTATGTATGAGTGTGGCATCTATTTTATATATTATATGGGACATATTTGTTAGTACTAACAAATTATAACAAAAACAATAACAAAACGTCTAAAGGTCTCTTGTTTAGCAACAATAACAAAAACAACAACAATATCATGCACTTGTTTGTGCCTCTGTTTATTAAGTGAAAAGACGAGCTATGAAATATAACAGCTAAAGCAACAACAAATTTAAGCATTTGCATGCCAACAACAACAACAATGCAACACACTGCACTTGCAAACAACATGTGTGTGAACCTAAATTTCTGTCGGTGGGAGTCGAAAATTATTATATTTTTGTTCAGACATATATGTATATATGTGTGTGTGTGAGTTATTGTGACAAACACGCAGCTGATAATCGCGCTGCAAACACGTGCACATCGTAAACAACCTTACGCGCAAGCAAAAACAATTGTATGCACTCCTATATTTGCATATATGTACATATATATCTGTGTGTGTGTACGCACTACTCTCTTCAGTCTAAAAACAAAATTATACTATTCTTAGCACAGTCTAGGCATGCTATCACCGCCACTAGACGATAAAGCGATCTTAGAAATTATACGCACTTGTTATTGTAATTATATATGTACATATGTATGTATGTAAATGCTTGTGTGCGGAAAAATAAAGAAATTTGCTTCTACTAATTGTATGCACGTCAATTTGTTTATAATTAAAGTTATTGACGATGTGCCTCCTCATGCACTTATAGAGTTGTATGTAAAATATACCCTACACACATTAAAATAACATATTTTTTTTAAATTGTCAGAAATTTCTTAAGGGGTAATATTAAATTGCAAGTCCGAAAAAAAAGTCCGTTTTTTGTGAATTTATTTTTTTTGAAGAGGTATTTTATTTAAGAAATAAATACATTCTTTGCACATTTACATACATTAATGTACATTGATAATTGGTGATTCATTTTGATCAATTTTGGATTCCCTTGATTCCGTCGTCGATCTTATGGAGGACCTACGAAAAATAGGGTTTCTGTATGTAAAATTACGTCCGAAGAAAAAATTATGATTACAATAGCTGAATACAGGAAATGACAGAAGCGCTAGTCCACATTTTTTTTTTGGTTTTGACAAAATGGCGGCTTTCCCAAAAAAGTTGTTTACTTTTTTATTTACAAAGTGGCCTAAAGTCAAAATTATTTTTAAACATATTATTAATTCGAGCATTGTCCGTCAAAAACTTCTAAGAAGTTCGTGTAAAAATTTCTAGCCGATCGATTGAGCCGTTTCCGAAAAATTTTCCACAGTTTAAAAACAGTGTTTCGAGAAAAAAGCGTTTACAGTTTTGGGAGTCGATTACACTAAGTTAAAAAATTCTTACAAATACGCTCATGTCTCAAATCAGAAATTCACAAGTGGATATAACGCCATAAGTTAATATTTTGCTAATTAAATTACAACATTTGAGAGCTTCTCATGTCTCCCAAAGTAATAAATTCAATATTAATCTCTAACTATTCTACAACCCTTGAGAACTTATATTTCTCAAAAAAAGTCTTCAATTACGTTCTAACGTTTTAAAGGTTCTAAAATAGGTACAATAGTTCTGCAACTGATAAAAACATCATTCTCGAGTTTTTCGCAAGCGTTTTTTGAGAACTTCATATAATAATTCACAATAACAGTTTTCAATTATTTCTTAACCTTTTAGGCAATTTGAAATCTATTTCGATGCCTTAAAAGCATCATTCTTAAGGTTTTTTCCAACCTTTGCAATATGTATAATTTTTTCAAATAAATATCCAACTTCATTCTCCAGTTACAAACGCCGAAAATTCATATCTGAATTAAAGTTGAAATCTTCAGTTTTCTCAAGTTTCGAAAAAATAGTGTTGCGAAAGACTACTACTGTTGAAAACACTATGATTCTCCAGTTGAGATAATGTTGAGAAATCACGTTAGAGATTTACTAACTAAATTAGTAGTCAATTTGAACTCTTACTTAAAACAATGCTTATTGGGTATATAAATTTGTACGTACGATGTAGAAACGGAAATAACGAGTCCACATATTTTGTAGTCGCTTAGTAGGATTTAATAATAATAATAATTAAATATGTATGTATTTAGATATATACCATAAGTATTTATATATTCAGTTTAAAGTACGCTTACTATATTCTCAGATTATATTGTTATCTCTGTGGATTACATCATACGTTTACCACTTGTTGAATAAAGTTAATGTCGGGATTAAAATAGGAGAGAAAGATTTCCCGGATGATATTGTCAACAGAGTTACATCAGTATTACCGATATTTAATTATAGTAACAGTGCACATTCGAGAAATAAAATCTTTAAAACGACGAAAGTCACCTTGAAAGTCGGAAAATATTAAAGGCTTGTTGGTAATCGAAATTAGTAATAGAGTTATCACCTATAAAAAATAATTTGTAGCATGAAACACGAAAGTTCTTACCCGAGATATTAATTAATACATATTTTAAACATAATAGAGTTGCCACATTTGCGTAAAAATAAAACAGCAAATCACATCACTTTTCATATTTTTATATCTAAAAGTATTCGAGAAAGCTTTAAGCTGGTCATATTTAAAATTAGATTGCCACCAACGAAAATACCAGAAAATATATTGAAAAAAATTGTATAATAAAACTTTCTAAAAAATCTCAAAAAATTCGGCAAACTTTCACTTAAGAAATGTTTGGAATAAAAAAAAGTAAAACTCAAAATCATACAAAATGGTTGCCAAGCTTCAGTTGTTTAAGAGAGCTTCGAAATATTATTATTATCGGATTGAAATAGAAGTAGAGTTGCCACCTATAGAAAAAATAAAGCATAGACAATAATAATATAAAACAGTCTCCAGGAATTTTGAACATCTTCAATCTAGATACGTTTCTGATAGGATTGCCATATTTTCAAAAAACTAAAATTTAGATTGTTATGAAATGCTTGCCAAACATATGTTTGCTTTGTAAAAGTATTATAGTGTTATTATAATATAATCGGCATGATTAGAAATAGAGCTGCCAGATTTAGAAAAAAATAAATAAATTAGAAATAATTACCAAAAAATATTCAATAAATCTGAAAATCTTTAATTTTGATATTATTTGGAATAGAGCAATTCTACCGATAAAGTAAAACTCAGAAACCCACAAAATGGTTGCAAAATTGGTGCTGTTTATAGAAAATATTGCAAAATTAAAAAAATATCTCCAGAAATTTTGAAAATCTTCTATTTAGGTATATTTTGAAGAAGGATTGCTAGTTGTAACTGAAAAAAAAAAATCCTTTATGCAAGACTTTGTAAATTATTTCTCAAAGACCTGTGTATAATTTCATTAAGATCAGATGAGTAGTTTTGAAAACACAGTTTCGAGAAAAACGCGTTTAAAGTTTTAAGTGACTATTTACCTAACCTTGAGCGCAGAACTTTTCTCCTAAACTATTGATCGGATCAATTTGAGAATTTAGGACACTATTTTATAGATGTTATGGAATTAAATAAGACCATATATAATATGTATATTTTTAAAAATATATAATTTTTAATTTAAATTTTTTTTTTTGTTAAATTCAGTTTTATAAAAATGTAATTATTTAATTTCATTATGTGTAAGCTGATATATAGCAGATATTACTTTCGTAATGTAACGGATTTTTTTCATTATTTTCTTTTACTTTAACGCCTCATTAACTCTGGCGTTCATAATCATCTTTCTCGCCGTTAGATTTGATTCAGCGTTTGTACATATATTTTCTTCTTTGTAATTGTTTTTCGATTTTTTTGTACATCCGATGCACTACTACAAGTATATGTAAATATATATATGCATGTATTGTATATTATTGTTTTTATAATATATACGTGTAGCTTCATACTTATGTATTATATAATATATATAAGTATACTTATATTACCAGATTAAAATTTGTATACTAGTGGCGCCATAAGACACCAAGGCAAATACATGGTACAAGACAAATTCAAACAAAATTAATGATCTAACTGTAAAAATAATGATGGTCGAATACTATCAAAAAAATATACATATAAATACACATACATACATATTTGATATATATCTCTATATAATATAATATATTATACAACTTAACAACAATTTATGTTGGTTAAATACATATCTATATACACATATAGATACACATATATACTTATATATAAAATATATTCAAAAAAATTTATATTTACAAAAGGTTTATGAATAAATATGCTTTTGAGTTTCTAAAACAATCAGTGATTGAGATTTCCTTTAATATTATTATCTGCTGTGATTAAACGGTGTTTATATATACACATAATAACATACATACATACACACACATACAAACGTGTTCGTTTGTGCATAATCATCGCTATTTCCCGTTGTCTATTGTACTTAGTACTTTGGCATTCATTGGCGCTAGACATGTTGCAGGTGTGCGATTTAGTTGTTAATGAGTTGTTTTCGAGTTTCGTTTTTCGCAAAGAGAAAGTCAACAATATTGTGATGATTTTGAGCTGCTCGTACACACACGGCGTACATATAAATGAACATACTAACGGGTTGAAATGGTTCATTATCTAATGACACACTTGAAACACTCAGAGTGTTGCACGTGTTGTTTGGGTGCCAAAAGTATTTTTAACATGCATATGTTCATACATACTTATGTATATATGTACGATACATATTTCTGTGTGTATACATATACAAATTTAATAATTAAGTTTTTCAAGAAATTAATTAATAAATTTAATATTTTTGAAATTATTAAATATTTATACGCATAAGTATATAATTAAGTAAATCTGTCTCTGCTTTTTGAACTCTATTCTGAAATATATATTCTTAAAAAACGGAATATATTGATGCAAATTTATTCTCAACTTTACTTCCTGTGGGTTTTATTTTGTTTTTGGTCTTTAATGCGCTTCTAGCCTAAGGAGCTAGCAGACTACAGCAACAACAACATTCGAAGGCATATTTGAAAGTAATTCACACATTTTTGCATTGCATGCGTTCATACAATTGTGGATACAGTGTGCGCCAACTGTTTAACCACAGTAATCAAATCGTTACAAATCTAAATGATTAAAAAGATTTTATAGAAAACAAATTCACATAAATTGCTGCAATGCTCGTTTAAATGAAAATAATTATGATCTAACTAGCGGCAAGTAAAGACAGTTCTATATTTATACCCTGAACAGTATATGTTAAGTTTGCCACGAAATTTTTACTCGTAAAACGCAGAGGTAGCGTTAAAGACCCCATAAAATATGTGTATGCGTATAAATGATCATTGTAACGAGCTGTATCGATCGAGCTGTCTGTCTGTATATACCTGAACTAGACCCTCAGTTTTTGAGATATTAATCTTAGATTGTGCACATGTCCTTTTCTCGCTAAGTAGCTACTCATTTGTCGAAAACGCCGATATCGCACCACCATAACATATACATAGCTGCTATACAAACTGAAGGATCGAAATAAAGTATTTGTATGGATGGTAGTGTTTCTCAAACCTCTTATTCTCCATACATCTTGGGCATTATGACAGCTTAAGTCGATTTAAGGTTGTTTTGAAAATTTGCATTAATTCAACTAATTCGAGACCCGACGTAGTATTTATTTGTATTAAAGAAAATCTCGAAATTGAAAGCTTAGACTTATAATAAATCATAATATCTGCTACAGCACAAATTAAGGGGCTCGTTTACTCTTGCGGTTTGAACTTTTTTGGTGTTTTTGTATTTATAAGGTAGACATACAAGTAACTAGAAATATGTCCTATAAAGGATATGATCGAAAGCATGCTGGTTTATGAGATATCAAGCCCCAAACTCGGGCCCATGCTGACTCTGACAAAATCTCATTCTGACAAAATTATAACAAATATTCGAAAACTGTTAGTCATCAAATAATACACTGTTTTTAAATCACTGCTATTTTAAAAGTTACAAATTCAAATGTTTAAAAAAGTTTGCGTCTAGACAATTGAAAATTAAGTTAATTATTAAACCAAATATGTATAAAATAAAAAAAAAATTATTTATTATAAATTAAAATTTTTTATATTAAGATTTTAGAATTTTGACTAAGAAGATTTTTATATAAATTTATCAAGGATTTTTTTCTTACAAGTATTTTCAAACTTTTGTTGTATAAGTAACTATATTAAAATTATAACCAATAATTTACAATATATTATATTATATATTAAGTTAATTTTTTTTAAAAACTATAAATTTAATTCGTTGATAGTTAGCTACATCTTTTTTCCAGCGCTATATCTTCTATTTTTTCTCACTTGTAGCTAAACAAATGTCGCACACTGTATAACTGTGAGTATTTGAGTAACTCAGTTAAAAACTTCAGGAATAAACTGAATTCGTTTGCAAAAAGCAAAAAAGTAAAAGCAAAAACGTTGTTAAGATTTCTCACACGATGGTTAAGGCAAAAAGTGGTTTTGCTGAAAATGCTCGTAGCGAATGAAGATGAGAAAATTAATTTAAAATTTTTTGTATAACTGTTTACTGCAGTTAAGAGAGACGGGAATAAAATGTCGAAGCTTGAATAGTAGTTTGTAAACACCTAACTGCTTAGTAGGAGTAGTATTTTGCTTTTGTAAAAAATATTTTAGATAAGATATTATAATCTAATGCAGAATTATGCTAATAAGCAATAATAATAGAAGTTACAAGTACCACTGCTATCCAAAATATCTTATAACCTGGCTACACTGGTCTATTTCAGAAAAACTAACATATGTATTGTATATATCGTATTAAGGTGGGTCTTAAAAAAACAAATGTTTTTTTCGCTTCGTACTCTGAAAAAGTGAATTGAAACTGTTATAAAGAATTTACAGGTAATATCGAGGCCGTGAGCTAATCCACGAGTGAGCAATTTTTGTTCGATTCTACTTAAATGGGTCACTCTCTCTTTCTCTCTTGGTGTTTTTCGATCAAATATTCAAAATTCAGCAATGTTAGTTGCATATAAAGAAGAAAGTAGAGTTGTTAATATCTGAGAATATATATTATAGATAGCAAATAATAATTAGTGTAAATTTGACAGCTCTTTGTTTATGACGCGAAATGTTTGTTTGGCGATTTTTATCACGTTTTGTGTTTCGAATGGAATCACA
This sequence comes from Bactrocera oleae, assembly GCF_042242935.1. Lineage (NCBI taxonomy): Eukaryota > Metazoa > Arthropoda > Insecta > Diptera > Tephritidae > Bactrocera > Bactrocera oleae. The sequence continues at coordinate 66,189,343 of NC_091540.1, read as the reverse complement.
GTAACGGAATCGTTAGAATTGTTGCAGAAGTATTTTGGAGATTCTACTTTATCACGAACACAAGTATTTGAGTGGCATAAAGCATTTAGCGAAGGTCGAGAAATCATCTAAAACTTGCCTCATGCGAGTCGTCCATTCTTGTCTTGTAATGACGATAACATCGAAAAAGTTAAAGAAATAGTGCTTGAAAATCGTTGTGTTGGCATCAGAGAGAGAGAGAGAGCAGAGGATTTCTTACACTATCGACCCAATGAGGCAAAGAAGTAAGTGTAAACACGTGATTCTGCAAGTTGTCAAGCAGCATGAATAATATACGCCCATAAACAGTGTAAACCGAAAACGGTACATTGTTCGAAGTAAATCTTGCGAATACAACAGCAACAACAAAAAACTAAATCCACCCACAACGATCATTTGCACCTGTGCGGAACACTTGCAGCAATTTCTAAGAAAAATCTAACTGCAAATATTTGCAACCAAAAATGGACAACAACAGCAACAATTAAGTGCCAACACAAATGCATACATATATGGTGAGCGTAAAGAGAACAACAACCAGCGGTTTGCATTCATTACAAAACAAGTGTTCAAATGTATTCCAGTCGTTCTTGTTGTTGTTGTACGCTGAACTGCTGCAATTTACTGATTTAGTACGGTCAGCTAACACCAACCGTACACCGGTGCAACGCTGCTGACCTAGCCCCACGGCGCTGCCTCACTGGCTGCCTGCCTGACCGCTCGAATTCGAGTGACCGTCCGAGAAAGGAAAACGCGACTGGCAGAAGTGGCAAGTGTAAAAGGAAATTTCTTGCCACAACCGCAAGTGTTAAGGTGTATTTAAATATGCAGACGGCCGTGCAACAACAACAAGAACAACACAGAGTGTTTTGTTACAAATGCAGGTGTTGAGTGACGGAGCCGAGCTGCGTCGATGCAAGTTCGTAAGTTCGTTGAGTAGGCGGATGTTCTCACGCAGTGCAGCCAAGAAGAAAGTGCAGTGGCCTGTTTGTGTGTATGTGTGTGTGTGCGGGCAGTGCATGTGAATCCGACTTGAGCAAGTTGCATAGATTGTTAAGGAAACACACAAATACAAACGCACGCACAAAAAGATCGCTTCAAGGGATTTCCCACAGTGCCACATGTGCATACCGGCTTGTCATTGTTGTTGTAATTATTGCTGTTATGAGTCGGCAGTATGTACAGGTAGCCTCACAATCGCAGAAGGTGTACACGGTGCCACAACCAGCCCAGCCCACCTGCAACGCGTTCATTGTGCACCATGTGAGTGACATTGGCTTTGACTATGAAGTCGTCGTTGTTGTTGTTGCTGCTGTTCTTACTTTTGCAATTGCGTTGACGTTGCTGTCATTGCCAGCTATTATTATTATTGCTGCGTTTTTGTTGATGTTTTTATTGAAGAAAAGTAAATAATAATAATCGCCGACGTGTTGCACGTGTGCGCAAATTACTTGTTCGCCGAAAGCAACAACAAAAACTACAGCATATTTAGCGCTGCAGCGTAGGTATATTCAATGAAGGGTTTTTATTAATGAAAATTTAATTATTGCTGACATTTGATGGCTCTTAATTAGACGCTTAAATATATCCACTTAAAAATGAGGTCAATGTGGTCGTCAGCCAATTGATCATTCTGATTAAGACAGAGCTCAATAGAACGAAAGAGTTTTGTCGGAAGATCAAGTAAGGATCTTTCAATACTACAAGGGCTCAGTAGACTTAAGCGTAGCTATTAAAAGGATCTAGCAATAATCTGAAAAAAGTTGACATACATACATCATGAAAACAGTAGTTTAATACTTGAGGAAACTTTTATACCGAGGAAAAGTTTGACTAACCGCCTCAGGCATTTAAAAAATATTAGGTTTAGTAAAAAGACATCTATTACATCCAGCATAGTTAGAACTTCATAATTCCAGTCTCATGGAAAACCTCGTCCCTATTGGCAAAACATTGGGACTGTTGATTCTCACAAGCTTCTCTTGAGGAGAATTTTTCACTAGCAAAATTATTCGTCATAGACAGGAGCAGGTAGTAATCATTTGTGGTGGATGCATAAGATTAACCGAATCAATCTCCTGAGGCTTCTGGCGAGTCCCTACCGATATGAGTGGGATGGCGTTGTCCTGATAGAATATACATATGTACTTCATCTCCTATTGGCCAAAACTAGCCACTTTTAGGGATTGCTTACTTCAGACGATCCAATTGCTTGCTCCAGGTTAATCTAATTCTGACTGAATCAGAAATAAACAACAAGTCCTAGTAACTTGTTATGGTGGGCTCGTGGTTGACTGATAAACTAATTTCTCAGAACTAGTTATCGAGCTGTATAGGAACTTAAAGCATCACTTTATTGCGGGGCAGATTTTGTGATCGATTCGTATCCAGAAATGAGTCTGAAAATTAGCCACCAAAGTCGTGTGACTTCACTATTGGACATACATACATATGTACGTCAAATCGTAAGTCTATGCTGATAATGTATGAATGACAGGATCGCTTCTCGGGAATCTTATGCTTAAAATTTTATTCAAACACTAAATGTTTTAAAATTTTCGCAGAATAAATGTTGATGAAATAATTAATTTTTGGTCTTCAAACCGTCTGTAATAGATCAAGCTATATCGCTTACTTCCTCTTTCAAAAATATTGCGTCTGTCGTTTCTTGGATTCAAAAGCCAGTGCCTAGCCTCTCATCACTTAAATATTGAAACATATAGGAATCCTACCCGTTTTCACCGCTAGATTTTATAGCGTTAGATATTTTAGGAGCTCGCATTCTAAAAAATGTTTTGGACACCATAAGTTGACGATGTACATATATCTATGTATATCCATAAGAAGCTTTCCTGTTTGAAGACTCGAAACAGTTACAGCAGACATGGCTAGCAGACTATTTATTGTGTTCCTTAAAAAAAGCTTTTAAGAGTTTTCTGCTTTCATTCGCTTGCGAATATCTTCCAAAGCGTTCCATATTTTACTTTCACCGAAATTGGTTTGTTAAAATACATACATTTTCTATAATATATTTGTGATGTTTAGCAAATTTTGCAGTGCCTTTATATAACCCGAAGAGGGCTGCTCAGTATTAGAGATATCGTTCTGAAATTATTCACACAGGTTTTTTTCGCCAAAAACCTGCTCATTTGTCGGAACCGTCGATATCGGACAACTACAAGTATAGCATATAGCTGCCATACAAACTGACCGATCAAACTCAAGTTCTTGTATAAAAAACTTTTTTTACATGGCGAGATATCTAGCCGATTTCACATTTGGTATTGATTATTAACCAAAGCATCGCTACAATCTTCAAACCAATTGTTCAGATCGAACCACTATATTTTATACTATAGGAATTGTACCTGTAAAGGGAACTATTTTTTTATAAGTATAATATACGAATCAGCTAACACAGAAAATCTACCGTATTTAAGGATACATGTGTGTACGTACATACACACAGACATTCGTAATTAAATGTGTGTAGTTCCTGAACCCAAAAAATCAAATTTTGGTCTAAAGTTGTTTTTGAATTGAAGGAAAAGTCAAAATTCGACCAATATTATAATGATACTTACTGCTTATGATATAATATAAACAGGATGTCTATTAATTGCTCACATATTTATTTCAGATAAGTATACCATATACATAAGTACATACATAAGTGTTTGTACTTTCGTATAGATGTACACACATCTGTGTTTACCCACAAAATGATTTATTTTAGAAAAAACTAATATAGCCAAATATTGTCCAGCTGTGCGATCGCGTCACTTCAATGACAGTGTCAAAAATTAGTAAAAACAAAATACAACAACAACAACCAACAACAATGACAGCTTATAGGAGCTCATAAGCTCAAGTGTGACAGTAACACGTCAACTTAATTGGCGCTATTGACATGCCGGTGCTTCGTGTATTCGTGTTGTTTTTGTTGTTGTTATTGTGACACTTATTAATGCCTAGTTCTAAGCGTTCGCCAGCAATGTACATAGACGCCAAGTGGCCACGAAGTGAGATTTACTTTTCAACACTTAACTGAACGCTTCCTACTTAGCGTTGACAGAGAGCGGAGCATAACAATAACAACAAATAGCATTATTTAATATTAAAACAATATAAATACACACATACATACACATTTATGTAGCAAATAATAAAAAAAAAAATTACCAACAACTTTATAACAAAATGACCGCAACAAACCGTGAAAAACACTAAAGAAAAAATAAAACAAAAACAAAAGCAAAAAGAGATTCATAAATAAAAGCAATGACATTCAATGTTGCTCGCACAGCTGCAATTCCAATGTCCACTGTTCGCATAGCGAATGAACTTGCACACACATGCTAAATAATTTGTTTTCACACATACATATATGTGATATGCTTGTGTGTGTGTGAGGCGTTGAAGTAAACAAAGTGCACACACACACACACATATGCATACTTAGCTGAATGTTCATGCGTGTGTGTATATTTAATAACAAAAATTAAAGCAAATGTCATGCAATTGCAGCTGAATATCAACAACAACAACAACACTAACAACATGTGTAGATTACATATCCGCCGTTATGCACAGCTGATGACGCTGACGATCATTGACGATCAATGGCCGGTCCAATGGATGGCTTCATTGCCCAGCTGTGCGTTTTGTTGTTGTCCGTAGTTTTGCAAGAAAATTTCATATACTAACATATGTACATATATACATCCTAGTGCAAATATGAAGCAAAAGCTGTAGTTTAAGATGTTGAGAGTGTGACTGCCAATCAGTTCGTCATGGATTCGAATTTAACTGCGTACAAATATTTTTGTGCCAGCAAATTTCAAGCGTTCGATTGTAGTTATTGTTCAGGAGTCCGGAAGCTACCTACAATTTGTATACCACCACATACTCAACTGACGTGTCAACTGAAGAGTGCAAGAAAGGAAAACAGAGAACGTGTTTTCCTTATTGTCGACATTTTCGGGCTCACCATACCAAAGTTTTTTTTTTTTTTTTGCTATCAAGAAGTTTTTCTTTCCAAGACTCTATAACTCATATCCGGTGTTTACCTTCACATTTCGAAGCTGGTATCATATATTGATATTCATCTTTTTCCATGCGAAGCCAAGCCTTCTCTACTTGCTCTTTTCAAATTACAAGAGATATCCCAATTTCTCTCCTATTACCAACTGATACTTCCTGGAAATCTGACAACCATTATAAATATGTTAAAGGGTGCTTTTTAATAAGGCAATATTTTGTTCGGAGTTGTTCTCTTTGACAGTTGTTACCTAAGTTATACTCAGTTTGATTTGTCATTTCAGAATCTATAAACTTAACCCGCAATAACACTTGGGGAAGCGTCGCCACAACGAGATTGACTCCGATCCCGAATTTCACAAGAAAATTTTGCTCGGCGATGAAGCTCACTTTTGGTTCTATGGACAAAATTATCGCATTTGGAGTGATGATAATTCATAAGCATTCAAAGCGGAGAAGGAAAGAAGGAGTGGGAAACGCTATCAAGCCATGATTAATGAGTTTTTCTTGCCTGAATTAGAAGTTGCTGATGTGGGCGACTTTGGTTTCAACAAGATGGCGCTACATATCATACAGCCAACGAAACAATCAATTCTTTAAGGAAACTTTTGATGAGCACATTATCACGAAGTCATTTGAACTTGATCCGGCAAACAATTACGGAGAGATGAACGTATTTATAAAATTGGTTTATTCTGTAAAATTTTTCACTTCGAAAAAAAAAATTAACAAAAATTCTGACTTGAAAATATGGATATAACCATTCAAATGGTGAACAGATTGCCCAGAACCAATGCAGTCTTAACTTTTATTTTGGAATACGTTACCATCTATAGGCAAAGTGGCTACACCTCGAGTCCTGAATTTAGACTCCGCGGGGCCGTGAAGGACAAGGGGGGAAATAGGGGTAAATTCCTCCCCGCACGCAGTGGTACGGGGAGCCCAGTGCTCTGCAACAATGTTTCGCAGAATTTTCCAAAAGTTAGCCACAATCATCGCCGGGTCACGGTTCTCTCTTTACGGCCCTGAACGTGGATGCAATACGCATTGCACCCGAATTCATTTTCCAAGCAAAGATCTCTCCGAATGCAATATGTAGAATGTATTAAGAAAGCTCGTCAGTTGTTGTAGGCGTCCAAAGACCAATCATTTGAAGAATACTTTTTTGCTGATGAATAATGAGTAAAATACCCAATTTTGGCATTATTGTGAATGTACAATTTTAAGCGGCTTTTCCGTACCTGTAATAAACGCTCACGAATCGCTGAAAGTGCAATCCAATGCCAAGAGTCTTTTGTCGATTGCTATGCGAGTTCACCGGCTTTGAAATGAAATTAGTATGAAAACATACTTTGTGTGGCCTCATAGTTGCTAGAGTGTATAAAAGAGGTTATTTAACGGTACTAATAGCTCTTGGTACTGACCATAATACACGCTTGTTAAGTGACTTTAATTGCCACTTGCCACTTGCGGCAACCCCAATTGGTCAAGACTTGCACACAGAGGTACGAGCGCCACCAAATAGAGCACCTCTTTGGACCTTCGCATATACTTATATAAACACGATACGTGCAATATTATATGTACAAGTAAGTATGTTGCTGCCGCTAATAGATACATGCGCGGCGATTCGGCATTTCGTGCAAATTTTTTCACACTAATGATCTACTTCGTGTGGCACTTAGTGCGCCGTCAGAAATAAATGCGGCAATTTTTTAATCAACGTTGGCGGTATGCATTTCTATGTGGTAAGCGCCGCAGGTGACCCCGCTCACGGCCGCGTTGCACTATAACGCGGGACTCCAAATTTACTTTAAACACAAAGTTTCGGTTTCTTTTCTCGTTAGCTCTCAACTTTTAAATGTCAATTTGTATTTGAACTAAACATTATAACGGTGTTGCTTTTGTTGCATGTTTTTTATTGTTCTCGTTTGTGTTGTTTTGAGTTTCATAGCCGCTGATCTGTGTTGATCTACACAGCAAGGTGTGCACACCAAAAGCACTTAGTTCACTCGGGGCAAGCGATTCGAATCGATTCGCCTCGTACGATTTCTCCTCTCCCAAAAGCCATTCGCCTTTTAGGCTTCCCACTCTACCGAAAATTGTACTTCGTGGTTCGCTGTGTGTGTTGCTGTTGTTTTAAAGCGTCGGCAATTGCTCGTCAAAGCGTTGCATTTGTTTTGGTTGGCGGAAATTTTAGTTTGCAATTAGTTGCATTGTTTTAACGACTAATTTGAAGGTGTTTACCTGCCGGTGCGCACACCTTTGCATGCCTCGAAAGCACTCGCTTACGAGAAACATACACCTTGACGACATATACGGTACATGCATGAAATTGCTGTAAGACATTCGTGGTTTAAAAGAGTTTAAGTGTAATTCGTCTCGGCTTCCGCAACTTCGACAAAAGCAAATGACATTTTATTAGCAGATTTTTGAACCGTTGTTTTCGCGGATTTTACGAGGGCTCTTCGTTAAGCTATTAGCTTTATGATTACTTATTTTTTGGTAAAAAGCCTTGTTTTTGCAATGAAGTAGGGTTCTAACTCGATATTAGTACGTCAGTGCTATCCAAACTTTCTTCATATTGTACTGACAGATAATATGTCTTGCGTTTCTTGACTGAATATTCTTCTTGAAAAATTAATTAGATTGGATGATAGAGAACTGAGAATCATTCCGGTTACGAAGATGTCTGCATATTAGGCCAGAACGCTCAACCGGCATCTCGTTTTGGATCCCTTTTGCTCAACTATATTCAGTACCGCGGCTTCTGACATTCTTTTTCTTCTTCTTTGGTACTATAACCGTGAGTCCATCTGGGCCGAGAACACAAAACTTCGCCAGTTACCTTTACCCTTTGCAATTTTACTCCAGTTCTACAACCCAAGTGCACACACAGCGTTTGGCCCTTGCATTGAATGCTTTGTCCAACCATGAGTCTCGATTCAAAGGAACGTTTCGCTGGAGCATCACCTTCTATGCTTACGATATGGCCTAATCAGCCCATTTGTTGCATTTTTTTGCACTGAATTGTAGCCATGTTGCCGTAAAGCTCATACAGTTCGTGGTTTCATCTTATTCGGTACTCATGGCTCACGCGGATTTACCAAAGCTCTTGCGGAGCAGTTCTTTCGAATGCTCTAAGTGATTTCTCATCTCGGTTCGTCATCATATAGAATTGTATTCTTCGCATAATAATTTTTGGCAACGGTTGATGAGGGATTAGTAATCGTGTGGTTAGCGTGCTTCCCATTATTTCCGCCAATAAGTAATATACTCCGTAGCTTGTCTTGGATAAGCTTGAGTGTTAGTACAAATATTAAACTATAACCATTTTCCGACAACAAACAACAAGAAGAACGAGTGGTTCCGTAATAGGAAACTGCTGAGATTCACCTAAGGATATCAGAACAGTCGTATTTAACTTCAAGCCAATTTCAATGCAATATTTATTTTTGCAAATTTTACCGTAGGCAGATTCAGTGTAATTAGTAGATATTACTTAGAAAAAGGCGAGTCAATATGACATTATCTCATCACCGTCGTCATCTTTCGGAGCTAGATTCGAAAGCTATGGTTAGAGGGGTGTGAAATAGAAGATATCTATAGAAAATTAATAGAAAAAATATTAGGGTCCTGGGTCTAATAAAAAGTATGATAAATAGTCTCAAATCATGTGAAAGCTATGATTCTAATCATGAACTAGCTCAGCGGCTGATCTGAGCGACTACTCTTATGTAACTCGGAGTATAAACCGCTCCTAAATAGTCGTCATACCATATTCTATATAGTCTACCATACCGAAAAGGCGTGTCAAGCAAGGTGCGGCATTTATTTATGTAGGTATATACATACAAGTATCTATTTCAGTTTTTTGCAGACAGCAAATATCAGAATCTTTTCCGCATTGAGCTACAGCAGGTCAAGAAGATTTCAATTGGCTTTGGTTAAGCCCGCAACATTGTTGCATTCTTTGCAGATACCTACTTATGACCAAACATACATATTTATATACTGTATACATGTGTAAATACATATATACGTCCACATGAATTAATACTACATCCGAGATTTGTGCAACATGCGATTATGTCGATGGCAACGACAATATACTGTTGTTACTGTTTTGTCGTTCTGTCTTTTTGCCAATTGTTGTTGTTGTTGGCGTTTTTGTCAAGCCCACTGCGGAGAGACACTAAATCAAATGTCTTTTAAATGTCAATGCAATAAATTTTGTTTTATAAACAATTCGCAATAAAAGAAATAAAACAACAACAATGACTGATTGAAAAAATGAAAAGCAGTTAAAATACATACAAACCATATAAAGTTTTGGTTATTATATAAAAGTAAACTTAGTATTAAATATGTATGTTTGTATTAGTGAGCTAAAATATAGGGTTTCACAAAATCGGAGAAAAGTTTTTGACAACTTGTTATCAAAATGTCGGTAAAAATGTAAATACTTCTATTTTCAAAAAAAAAAAAAAAGTTTTGCTAATATTGAATATTGCTGAAATTTCGAAAATTTGTAAGAATTGAAAATTTGCAACTTGCTATTTTTATAATTTTCAAATGTAAAATCTTTTGTTATTTTTAAAAATTTTGAATAATTTTAAAAAATTTTTTTATTCTAATTACTATTTTTGAAATATATATAATTTTTGATATTTGAAAAACATAAATGTTTGAAATTTTATAAAAAAATTTATCAAAAATTATAGTTTTTCAAAAATTTCTCTTTCACAAGACCAACGGCTTACAGTTTGTAGTTTTAAAATATTTTCACCATCCTCAACACCGACACACCCTGTATATTTAGAAAAATTTGACAACTAAAAGTAACTGAGAATAAATCGCTGCACTTTGTGCCTTTTGAGCTTGCTATAAGTTTGGCTTTGACGCCACAAAATTTATGTGCAGGCGGCACATAACTAACTACCTTAAGAGGCGACTTCGAGCACACACGCACACACACATGTATGTGACATGTTAAAAATGCCTGTGTCCAGCTGAAAAGGCGGAAGTCTTGCTTTCTTTGATTTGAAAATTGTTTCTTAAATATTTTGCTAAATTTTTTTCATTTTATTTTTCGTACCTTTTCGACGGCGGCGGCCTTTGTGCGCGCTCACCCAACGCGCACAGCAATCCATCATTCGTTTACTTAGTTTTATTTGGCTCATGCCTTTTCTATGATATTTTTGCGAACTCGTGACAGTTTGCGAAATTCTTGAAATCTCAAATTTCACTCAGAAAGATAATAAAGTAAAAAAAATAACGGTAAAAATAAAAGTGCACGACGCTTTTGCTGACAGCGACAAAGTTGAGGAGCAATAATGCGCTGACACACATATGAGCGCACATAGTGCTGTACACACACATACATTTACTCACTCCACCATATATGTAAATATTTATTTGTATATTTATTGCAACAAAAACAATATTTTCCACGCGTTGCAATTAGCAGCGCTGCCGCAAACGGCGTAGTGTCATTGACTTTATGAAGCGCCAGCGAACATCCACCCAAGCAGCAGTCACTATTGCCGTTATAGCTGCAATCACCACAACAACAACACTACTATCAACAAGGCATGACATCAACGACATACCAGCCATACATACGTCTGTCCGTCCGTCCGCCCGCCTCTGCTACCTAACGTGCTGCCGCCTCATTTGCTTGGCAATCGCTAGCCCTCTGTGTGGGGCGCGAATTGGGCGCCGTCGTTGCCACTGTTGCTTCATTCATTATTATTTATTGCGCTCATTGTTGTTGCTTTTGTTGTGCTTTGGTTGTTGCAGCACGCCTTTGCGCGCTCAATTGACATTTGATCGAATGCATTCATTTTGTGCTGACAAGGCGCGCGCGAGATTAGCAAAATGCATGACGTTGTTGGCAGCGCCGCGCCACCGCCGCCACACACAACAATTGCGCGCTAAGCAAGTAGAGCGCGCACCAATACACACACACAACACAGAAATATTATATGCAGTGGCATATGATCCCCATCGGAAGTGCGGTTGTGACGGCTGCGCATGTGCAATGCTGTGACTTGCAACACTCACGCCTCGTCATTGGCGGTTGGCATTGTGTTGAAAGCTGATTGAAAGTCGGCTTGCTGCTGTAAACTATTGTGCGCTTTTGCAACAACAACGCGCGCATTGCAGCTCATTTTACTGCTCTCGCTTTTTGCAATTACAGTGCATTGCTCCCCTTTACGGATTTTTGCAATTTTATTTTATCGGTTTTTTGCCGCCGTGATTGCGCTCAACGATTTAATTGGCCGTCTGGTCTGGCCCTCACTTCGTCTGTTTGTGTGCTGTTGGCGTGGTGCGTCATTGTCGTAGAACTCGTGTTGTGAATATTGCAAGCGAACCACAATAGATGTCTGAGATTATTTTGTTGATACCGAAATTTCGGGATTAAGCAATTAAATTTCGGGATTCTGAAGACCTTTTCACCCCATTATTATTGTAATTTATATCCCGAAAAATCGGGATATGATAATAATTAATAATTCTTCTGTTTATGTGCTGGTATGATGCGTCATTATCGTTGAACTCGCTTTGTGAATATTGTAACAATTGATGTGTGAGATGATATAGTTAATACCGAAATGTTGGTATTAAGAAACTGAACTTCGGGATTCTGAATAATAATTTAGATGCATTTGGGAGAAAATATTGCTAGTCCCGAAAATCCCGATCCCGAAAAATTGGGATTCGATAGTATAAAAAATATTGCTTTTTTTAACTATTGGTATTGTGATTGACCGCAATTTTTTTGTTATTAAAACATTTCACACTGTGGTATTTTGCGAAAAAAAATGCAAAAAATATAGGCCTTGTCTTTTGATAATATTGTGAACAAGTCGAAAATGTTTTTATTATTTTTATTTATTATGGCAAAAAAAGTTCTAAAATATTTCTAGGTAAGCGATATAATCGGTTTGGAAATAGTGTTTTTCGGAATCCCGAAATTTCTCGCGTAATAACAAAATATTAACGAAATAACTATAATCAAAAAATTAATCAAAAAGGTACGCAATCTACTCGGTTTTTAAAAAATTATTTCGGGGTCCCGAGATTTCTCGATGTCGTAACAAAACATTACTCAAGTATTTTTTATTATGCTCAGAAAGAGTTTTTTTTAGCACTATGACTCTTAAAAACACATCGTTACTTCGTTCTCAGCATCGCGTCTAAGTTAATACTTTTCTCCCACCATATCTTGTACCATACGTTATTCAGGGTTCAAAAAATGCATGAAAAAAATCTCCTAAAATAACAGTATACAACGAATATTAAGCATTTTATTCGTTAAACCTAAAAATTAGTTAGTCCCGAAATTATAATCCCGAACATTCGGGATCCCGAAAGTTTATTTTATATACGGCGTAAAATATTTCCGTTTATATGTTCGTTTGTATTGCAAGCAATTTGAAATCGCTTTCATAAAATTACAATAGCATCAGCAAATAGCCTCAACAAAATTATTCGAATTAAAGTAATCCCGGGTAATTTTAGCTGCTGCAGCATTTTATAGCCAACTAATTGAGAAATTGCAATAAAAGTTAAATGAAAACGGAATTTTATTCAATAGCTTCACTCCCACACATACAAATGTATTCATATGTATGTGTATACATACATGAATACCTATAACTATATACTATATTTTTACAGTTTATATTACTTTATGTAATTATATAACTTAATAATTATAGTTATTAAGGCACTTGTTATGCAAATTCATTCGAGAAATTTTCACATTTAATTATTTTGCAGCGGAAAATTTCTCCATGTGATATTTACACGGATTTATATAAACAAATATTTTTTTTTTTTTATTTCAGAGCTGTAAGTAAAGCCGGTTGCTGTCATCTTTATAGATGAGACTTATAAATATTAAATGATTGAAATTAAATATTTTGAATAAAAAATCGTAAAAGGGCTCGGTAGGGCAAGTCTCCTTTACACACTTGCTACTCAAACTATTCGTACTTGATTCGAGCACTCCTTGTCACGCAGATGTGACTTTCAAATCTTTTGAATCTTAAATTTGTATGAAATTTGTCGTTTCGAAATTATTAAGCAATTTTATTTAGAAACCTCTAATTGATTACCTATATCGTTCTTTTTATCTTAGTCACGTAGTATTTTCATAACTAGATCATAAACAACCAATTGAGCTCTACGAGTATATAATGAGAGAAAAACTCAGTTAGAATATCAATAATCAAATCTTGAGAAATTTTAGTCACAACTTCGAAGCTCTAAATCTAAAAAGGTTAAGTGATACAAAGTGGTATAAAATGTTGTCCAAAGAGAGATGCATTTAATTGATCCAAAAATGTATTGATTTTTCTCCATAAAACCAGTATTTTAAAGATAAAAGTAGTAGAGCAGACTTATTGCTCTGAAGCGCAGCTTCTTTCAGTAAGCTGAGCTTTCACTCCGACAGCAGAGCGGCGATACTAACATTGAGCTCGCTAACTATGCGCTCAAAGTTATTCAAGGAGTGTTTGTCCTCACTAGAAATATCATCAAGCTACTTTATCATCAGTTCCGTTTGGGTGCCTGGTCATAGCGAAATCGCTGGAAACTGCAAAGCCGATTCTGGCCAAGAGTAGAATGTAGGAGATCTACTAAACCGCTTGGATTTAGCAAAGTTAATCTTGCCGCAATCGTAGAAGTTCTTACGGGATATTGTTCTGTAGCCATTCACGATGTAAGGCTAAAAATCCAGTCGGAGGCAAATTATTGAAGTTGTATGGCAGAAGGTGGAAGTTGAAATATCTCGGCAATCAAACCTTCGGCGAACTAAGAAACACAAGATCGACCATTTAAACTAACTATAACATTCTATATAATAGAAAAATTTAAGATCTTTTGATGTGGAGGATTAGTATCTCTCTAAACCTTAATGTTTTGTTTTTAACTTCTTTTTGTTCGTGTTAAGTTTGATCTCCATATATGAACTGTGTGTTTGAGAGGTGTTTGTTTACGACGCTAAAAATTTGTTAGGCAATTTTTATTACGGAAAGAAAATTGAGCAATGAGTTTTTTTGAAATTCTGTGTTTTCAATTGTATCACGGTTACGGAAACGGTGAGAATGTTGCAGAAATGTTTTGCAGTGTCTACTTTATCACGAACAAAAGTATTTGAGGGCCACAAAGCATTCAGTGAAGGTTGTGAAATCAACCGAAATTTGCCTCATCCCAAAATGTCTCAGGGATCGACTGACCACATTTTGTTTATGGAGCGTGTCAATGCTAGACTCGAACTACAAGACATGAATCGTTTGCAAAAACGACGTCTAGTAGAGGTTGCAAAAAAGATGCTAGATAATGTAGCGTAGGACCCTACAATCATCAAACACATCTAAGATGCGTTATGGAAACATGGGTTCAATGAGGTCAGATATGTACATAAGTGTCGATCGGTGGTATCGACTACTGATTTCTCATATAGCGGATATTAAGACGTTTTTTGTAGTCCAAATTTAGACACCTCAAACTTTTTTGTAGGAAATTCAAAGTCATACCTTGATTGAAGCAACTATTTCACAGCTGACATTGTCTCATTCAATTTCTAAACAACTCGTAGACATTCAACTACTCGCCAATCCGCCTCAAAAACGCTTATAGCGTTATAAACGCCAATTAAATATTAAACAACGAACACTTGATTACAAGATAAAATCATTTTCCAAGACAGTTGTCGCCACTGCGCAGATCCATTGTTTATTTTCACTCGAAGGCAACCTCGCAAAGCATCACTTTTTTTCAGACAAACGCTGAGACTCATTAAAGCACCGGAACGCCGTCAGCTGCAGCTGCCACCGAGCGCAAGTAACGCTACTCGTAACCACTCGTACAAGTGTGTCATAAATTTATGAAAATATTATACAATAGCGGTAATTATTGCGCGCGCGAGTCTGAGCGGTAAGAAACTAATTATTACCCGTACATTTATGTAATACAATTGTACCTGTGAATATGAGCTTAAAAAGCGGCTAAAATAAAGAAAAAAAATCTCACGTATAAAGTTTGCGGTGCGAATGCAATATTGCGACAAGTGACGAGGTGGGTTGGGAAATAATTTATATGAAATCATGTACCATAGATTATTGGGTATGTCTGGTTAAAGTTTTCAGCCGCGCTCACATAACCTAGCCGCAATATTCTCATACTACTCAGACCTGCGCCGGTAGTGGTGAATATTTAGCTTTATCAAGTACCGACCGAGCGACCTGAATGACGCTTTGACAGCGCTGGCGCACTTAAGATCATCGTGCGATAAGAATTTGTCAGACAATGAGTGTCAAGTTTTAATTGAAATTACAATTTTTGTTTGCACACCATTAAACAAATCTGGTAGCCGCTAACAAATGGCTGCCGGTAGCGTTCGAGGTAAGAGCCAAAGTTATGTTTACAAAACGGCAACTGTCAGTGCGCAAAAACGCTAGAAGTCATGTGCAAAATGTAAGAACAGAGCTGACAGATCATGCGAGTGAGAGAGATAGCAACAGACAAGTGCGCGCGTACAGTTGTTGCTTGCGTCAAACGTTCCGCAATTGACAATTAAATTGTTTACGGCAACAATTAAAGGCGTTGACTAATGCGGCTGCTGTACCGGCAAATGGCATACAACTGTTAAAGGTTATTTTTCGACAAGCGCCACGACAAACAGCTGCCAGCCGGCGCTCACAAGTACGCTGAAACGCCAATAGCCGACGCTGCGCATGCGGCTGAAAAATGATTGATAGCAAATAAATTAGATTTTGCATATTTGACAGTGACCAGTCAGCATTTAGTCGCGTTTATTGTCTCTGCGTTGTGCTGGGCGCTGTGTCGTTTAGGGAATTGCATTTCGATTAAGTGTAAATTTAATGCTAATCGCCTGCTGCAAATGAAGGCGCTGGATAGTTATGGTTTCTGCTATTTTTATCGCTAATAAAATTGTTGCCACGGGGGTTCCTAGTTTGTAGTACAAGAAAAAATTGATCGCATGCGAAATCTTACACATTTGAAGGAGCATACACGTATATGTATATGTGTATATATTATATATGTAGTAATGTTTATAAAGCAAATAAAATTGCTTGCGAAAAGCTTAAACGTTTTTCGAAACTAAACTGACATTGATAAATACCATCCCACACCTACAAATCGCCAAGCGCGCTCAGACAACTGGCTTTAGTGCCAAAGGCTGGACCACAATGACGCCTGCGCAGAACGCAATGTGGGGAAGGTTGCAATAAATTGTGGATAAATTATTTATTAAGTCCTGTTTTTATATCGCTCTTTCAAAATAATAATATAAAAGCATTTCATAATTTTTGTTTTGAAAATTTTTTCCAAAAAAAAGCAAGAGAAAAGTTTTCCAACGCCTTTTCTTTAAGAAAGATATTCGAACTCATTACGTTTTCATTGGAACGTAGCCTATTTTTAGTCTAAATCTGAAATGTTACCTACATTTCGGGTTGATATAAAATTATTGTAAAATTTTTTAGTAATATATAAGTTTAATGCAACCGGAGCTTTCTGTCAATATTCTCACTAACAGAAAAAAGTTTTATTACGCCGTTTCTTTTTGCAACATATTCGAACTCACCGCATTTTTCTATAACTACCATATTGGGTAGGCTTCCTGTGTATTTAACAGTATTAAGTTAATCCGCCTAATTGTAGGCAACGTTTTCTTCAAACCGCTACAATATATTTAGAACGTTACCTACGTTTAAGTTATATGTGAAATGTTGCCTACATTTAGGGTTGTTATGAAAATATTGTATTTGTTTAGTAATAAATAAGTATGTTTATCCTATGGTTTACTGTTTTTATTCTCACTAACATTTGTCATTTTTAAATAAATTTAAAAAAATACATTCATTCTCTCTACTTCTTAACTGGCGCTGCTATGGCTTCAGTTTTCGAAAATTGACTTGAGTTAGAAATTTTGTCAAGACTTGTTATCTCCAACTTATGCATGGTCAGCTGATATTATATTCAAGAACTTCAGAGTCAAAGAAACATAACCTGTTCGGACGACATGTTGTAGCAAAGAACGGTTTTTGTAATTGTCGATTAGTATTAGTATAGTAGACTCATAAATCCTTCACAGAATTTGTCTCACAAACACTCCAGAAGCGGCCTCAAGGTTTTGGATGGGGATCTATATGGTTCCATGAGGGAGAACGAGTGATTTGTCTTCTCAATTCAATGTAATATTTATTGTCAAGATAGGACTTAGAAGTTGGTACTGGCATCTATGCTGGTACTGGTTCTATTGTAATATGGTAGTAATTATATTTAAAGCCATGATTGTCAACAGGATCTGGGAAGACTACGTATAATAGTACTTTTATATTTTGAATAGAATAACTCATTCTCTTGCTCACAATAAGACCTATTTGCTATCTTATTTTCTAGAGTATGAAACGTGGAGATGGAGCATTTATTTGAATGATCTCTGAACTTATAAAATATCTGCATCCTTTCTGAGACTAATAGAGATCATTACAGGTAGGAAAGACTGCTGATGAATAAATACTTTCAGCAAAACAGAGTATTTCCGATCTAAACAATTTCTTTGGAAATTGTGGTGTTGGCTTGGATAAATTTCGTGGAGATATCTCGTGTGTATTACAAACTTCGTGGCCAACTTCATATACTCTGTTTAGAGTATACAAAAATAACCGACAGCGTGAACAATCAGTACCTATCCAATTTTTAAAACTCACCACTAATTGTGATACTTTACTCCACAGTGGTTACGCTTGTACTCCTACTTCTTTCCTATTTTGCTAAAGAGCGATCAGCCAGAATAACTCGTTAACTGCGCTTAAGTGCGCTGGGTATTTGACTATTTTCCTATTTGGTGGCGTGTTGCATGTTGTGTGTCCACTACAATACGACATTCTGTGGCGACATAGCTTGCGGTGTCCACAAGAAATTTGCCATACTCGTACAAAACAAGTATCAGCGCTGACTTCGAGCACTCAACTGGCGCTTCTATTCTACTGATCGGCCGCAAGATCATTTACGAACGGCAGGCGGGTCTCATTCGTTTCGTTAATTGATTCATTGATCTTGGAATGATAGCACTTTAGTGAAACTACCGCCAGAGCGGCGCTTTTCTTTCAAGCTCTGCTATATACTACCATATATATGTACCTATATATAATGTGCATTTCCGTGCAACTTGCAAACAATTTCGAACGACGCACATACTGACAGACAGACAGACGGGCATTGGTCACTTACATAAGTATGTGGCGGCCAAAAATTGTACTTAGACGGTTAAAATTCAACGCAACGCAAGTGGTAGCCACAGCTGGGGGCAAATTCCGTCATACCGCCAAAGACATTTATTTAAAGTGTGGCAGGAATTCAATTGTCTAAATTGGGCGTACAATTGTTCTGTTTATTTACTTATGTACACATATATGCAGTTCTAGTGGTTTGTCAGTTTGTCTGCGTCGCGTTATCGTGCGAAATGATCGATCGCAATTTGTTTTAAATGGTCGGCGAATGTCGGTTTTACAAGCGTTTAATGCGCATGCTACATGCAATTGTATATACGAACGCATTTGTTATAATATCATAGATATACATATGTATGATTGGTTGTAAGTTGGTTCATAAAATTATGATTAATTCGGGTTCAAAGTATGTAGTTGTCCAATTAAGTCCGACTATCAAGGAAATATACCCGAAATAATAAGTAGAAACAAATGGAGATTGTGCGAGGGAAAGATATTGCTTATAAGATCAAAATAGTTAGCGTTTCTCAATCCTTGAAATATCCCTAGGAATTTGATTAAAAGTCGTCAGATAACTAGTATGCTGATCGATTAATCTTGAACAAATTAGGAAAAGAAATATTTGAGGTTCACTTATTTTATTCTTATCTCCAGAGTTCGGACGATGACATTGACAATTGGCTCACTATCAACTCAACTTATGAAACCCGTTATAAAACTAAATATTTAATGATCAGTTCAAAGCCGGAAATCCTCCAACAAAGTTATTCAAACCAGTATTAGTAGTTTTTCAGTCTTGTGAAACAATCCATGAATCGCTATCTGGATAATCATACCAAATTCATACGATAGAACGTCCCATCAATAACTGCAGATTCATTGAAGTTCCAATATCTTTTACAGAAGCAGCCTCGAAAAAACAATATCGAGAATAACTAGGAAATTTTTTAAGGATCTCAAGTCGAGGGAAATTTGTAAGAGCTGCAATGGTTTTTTTCGCTATCTTCAAGCGAGGAAAAATTAGTTCCCCCCAACAACTGAAAGATGTCCAGTTCATTACCGTTATCAAAGCTTGGTGACCGCTTCTTGATAAGAAACTGATAATCATCTGACGTTTTTATGTTCGTAGGCACACTATGAGAGCTGAATAATACAATATTAACCTCACCATTACACTGGGTTTAAGATAATTACTCATAACGAATATGAAGAAAGCTACATAGACTGATATTTATCAAATTATCACATATGGGCAATTCATTAATAGAGCTCCATCTTTTATGAGGAAGGGAGTTAATTATTCTTGGAAGCGGATGTGGAATATCGTGAGCCGATGCTGAAAAAATCGAATAGGCTATAATAATTATTATTTTAATAGCAAGCTCGGTTTTTATGTTGAAAGAACATCAAAGTACATACAATGGTTCGTAATTAAAGAGATTGTATAAAGTTTTCTCATACCAAATATTTTGCTTTCAAATACCTTTTATCCCGAGAGAACGAGGGTTTTATGTTAAGTTTAAAGCTTGTCGTTGGAAACATGTGGAAAATGGAAGTCATAAACTTTGAAGAACTTTGGTATTATTGGACTGACACTAATATAGATCTTCTGCATTCGAGGTACGGTATTTGTGTTATTAACCATTTTAGGCATATTCATTGAGATCAATCTTCGAAGCTGTGGTTTGAAGAATGATGCGGAGAGCATCGTTCCTATTGAAACGTTTATTATATTGAAAATCTAAAATGTTATTCGAAAGCTAAAGCCATGAAGCATCATCGTGAACTTGGAGAATTGGTCGCTTAAAAAAAAATATTTTATTGAACAGAAGAAGCGTTTCTTCCTTAAAATTTAGCAGTAATACCCAAATGTATAACAAGAAACAAGGTTCGTGAACCTCCCATATGGGACTCTAATGCCTCATAATTGTATAATCACATTTTATTTGGCTATAAAATTCACATTTTAGGCATTAAGGTCTCTATTTTGTGGAGTTGAACATAAAAAAAAACGAATTTTAAATAAATAAGCAATTAAGTTTCACATATCCTGTTGCCACATCACTTCGCTGGCAAGGAAGCACAACTGTAACCCTTCCAATGCCACACAGGTCGCTTGTAAAGCTTTAATTATTAACAACCGACATGTGAACCCACACGAAATCAAAATAAAAGTTGATAAGCAGTTTGCATTTAATGAAGCGATTATATCTCGATTTTGGCGAAGTACCCGAAAAAATCATTAGCAGAACGCTACCAGACCACAGCAATAACGATAAGTACACTTGAATGGTCTTTACGTAGCTACAATGTTGCAATCAGTTAAAATCCGTTTAGGGACTCTGCCTCTGGAGTTTTGCAAGGTTGTTGCTGTATGTATAAAAATCATGTATATTCAAATGATACAGAAGCGCATGCGGTTGCAAATCGCACATATTGAAATTTAGTAGCCCAGTAGGGAAAATGTGTCATAACTGAGTAAAATTTTTAGCTCTGCCTTAATTCAATTATAAGTGTTTGGAGGATGAAGAATGGAAATATCATCATAAAGAAGCTGCGTATAGCTACCGTACAAACTAACCGTTCAAATCAAGTCCTTCTATGGAAAACCTTTTTATTTTACTAGATATCTTTACGATATTTGGTATACATTACTATCCAAAGCAACTCTACAGTCTTCGAGAATTTCGTTCAGATCAGATCACTATAGCATTTAGTTGCCATACAAACTGACTGATCGTCATCAAGATACTACTCCTGTATACTCTTTGATGCTATAAAAAATGCACCTGTGAAGAGCATTATAGCTTCGGTGCATCCAAATTTATATTGTTTTCTTGTTTAAAATAAATTATTCGTTATATCAGATCATGCCAGCTATATTTAAATATAATGTACTTATAATAATCAATAACATTATGCGCCCTTGGACTCTTAGGAAAGTGTATTAATTTTGTAGAATATTTTTAGTCTATTTTCCACTCTATCAAAATACTTAAAACCACTCCAGTTCTGTAATTTTCCTACAGGGTAATTTCTAGTGAACAAACTTAAGTATTTTTGCAAACAATTTGGCCAAACATGCCTACACCACCAATAACACCCATATATATGCATGTAAACTGAGCTTATTCGGAAACCTTTAACGTTCTAGCACTTCCTTTTTTATGGAATTATAATCGAGAAGAAACCATGCGCAGGCAAGGCCTGCCCACACAGACGGCAAACGCGAAGTGGACTGACTAAGCGCGTAGCGGTGAGAAGGCTACAGCAAAGTAGAGGTATAAAATGTGTGCGCTAAGTTGTGCAATTCTTTATTGTGTCTTCGATTTGAAAGATTCCCGGAATGCAGTGGAGGTGCCTCACATGTCGCAATACTACCACAATCACTGCCATTCGCTTCGAGAAGCAGCATTTCTCTTGGCGTTCTTTCACAATTTTTTAAATTTTTTTTGTTTTTGTACAATTGTGGCAGCATTGACTGTGGCGGCGCCCATTCAAACTGTGCCCAAAAGGTAAATAAACGCGCAAAGAAATAGAAATTAAAAAAGGAAACGTAAAATTCACAGCGATGCACAGAGGCATGCGCACCGCACAGCATAAACTACAATAACAAAAACAAAAACTATATAATAAGCGCGCGCACACAGTTCGGCTAAAAATATAAGGTAAGCAGTTGAAAGTGCAATGAACACAGCGGCGTTGCAAGCGAAAAAGTGCACGTGCAACATAAAGAGTTCTTAAGCGCTTACGTTCCTTTTGTTGTTTTTTTATCCTTTTTGCGCTGCTTTTCTTTTTACAGCCGCTCAACGGCAGCAAAACATAAAGTGCTACGCAGCCAAGGTTAGTTTGTGTGTGTGTGTGATTGCAGAGTGCTGCACAACGGATGTCGGCTGTTTGTGTCAGCCGCACAGGCGTAAAGGACCTTAAGAAATTTTTGCTCCGGCGCGGCAGCCGAATCAGCTGCACCCAGTATGGTTGCTGTCAGTGCTCCCACCAGGGCACAGATTGTTGGCAGCGATAAAGGGATGGCCACAGTCGTTGACTCGTACTGACACCGCCGCCAACAGCACCACTATATACACACACACATGCACACAAATAAAGTTCTGGCGACCGCCCGCATGAAAGTAGCTTCGCTTTGTTGGCTATGTGGCAGGAGCACTTCGCTGAATGCGCCATGAATTAGGCTTGCTGCTCGCATATGCAGAGGTGTAGCAATAATCAAAAAAGAATTAAAAAAAAAACACACTTAGTACAACAACAACTAAAGCTTCTTCAATTGTTATGTGGCATCTACGCTGATTTCTGCGCCGCTGCTTGCTACTATACCAAAGGCAATATCTTTTTGTTTGCGGCGGATTTGGTGCGCTTGCGTACTATTGCTTTGCTGAGTTGCTATTATTATTGTTTTCGTTGCACATTTGTTTCTTTTTTTTTTGGTAATTTTATGATTTCTTGATTTGAATTTCAGATTGGGAATTTAATGGCCACACCTGCAACAAAACACACACACTCACATGTATATGAGGCAAGCGCCGCAAAATCATCATCACACACACACACACATATCAACATTCTTTGTTGGCTGCGTTGCATTTTGCGCAGATTTTCATTTATAATTTGGCATTTTTCCTTTCAATTTCATTCTTAGTAAATTTTGAAATATTTTTTTCTTTTATCCAATTCGTGTTTATTTTCGTTGTTTTGCCCCGTCGTTGCTCGTCCTGTTGCAGCCAAAAAATTCAAAATTCAATTTCATGCTTATTATTAATTGAGTTCGCTTCATTTGGTGTGCAATTTTTCAATATTTAAGCATTCTACACACGCCATTGCACTCAGCGCTTCCAATATTTTCTGTTGCACACACACATGCTGACTTTGTGGTTGCAGCAATATTTGCCGCATGCTTTTACTTCGCTTGTGAAACCATCGGCATATAATATTTTAATAACAGGAAGGCGTGCACGCACGTTTATATAAATGTTGATAACGGTTTTCTGCATGCGCATGTTGAGAAATGTCAGCCAGGTGTTGAATTGAAGTCAATTTTCTGTCGATTAACGCTTACTACGCCTCGGTTTTTTGTAAGCACACTTACGCCCTGCACTTAATAATTGTGGCGCAACTTTGAAAATGTTTCATATTCTTTGCACTGATAGCAGAAAAATTACAATTCATTCACGTCTGAGCGCAGCGCACGTTGAAATTCAAAGGATGCGCAATTTTTTTTAGAAATTGCAACTCTGTGTGTTCGTTGCAAGTTAAAGTGTGCACATATTGTGCAAAATCAATTATGGTGCAGGCGGGTAAATCATATTTCAAATATAGGAACTCATTAGTTGTATTGCAGTAACTTGCGCAGAGCTTACAAGCAATGCAATGTAATCAAAATGTAATTGAAAATCATTACTTATTGCAATAGCTTTCTTAAATATACTTTTCGGTTAAATACTAAAGACTAGCCAAACATGAAATGCGAATATGAAAACTGCACAATATTGATTTAGCTTAAGTTAATAGAGCATACTTCAATTTTCATTTCCGCTAAGAATTTAGGTACACTCGCTTTATATCTTAATAATTTTTAGTAAAATCCGGTTTACCCTTCAACCAAAACTTACTCGCTTGAAATAACTTAAACGTGATAGACACATCGTATTCAAAATAAATTATGATATTTCCCTATGAAATAAATAAATAATAAATTTGAATATAATAATCTTGTATCTTATTGTGGAGCTTAGTTATGGAAATTTTGTTTTTGTGATTAATGGCGTTTTGTGGGCGTGGCAGTGGTCCGATTGCGCCCATCTGCAATACCAACTGTCTTACGGTACCAAGAAACATGTGTACCAACTTTCATAAAGATATCTCAATTTTTACTGAAGTTACAGCTTGCACAGACGGACGGACAGACAGTCACCCGGATTTCAACTCGTCTCTTCAGTCTGATCATTTATATAATATATACATAACCATATATCTAACTCGTTGAGTTTTAGGTGATACAAACAACCGTTAGGTCAACAAAACTATTATACTCTGTAACTACATGTTGCGAGAGTATAAAGTCACTACAATAGAGAGAATTAGCTGAAATTCAAGTTCGGATTCTTAACAAATAAGCGATTTTTTCAGATTTTAGACCCCCCCTATAATCATCCTATCGTCATTTCTTAAAGACACCGTCTTTACCGACTTTGACTTTACCGTCATCCGCAGACCAACACCCCCCCTAATTTAGAATGACGTAATATATGGACGGCCCCATAGAATATTTAAACAGTTTTCCTTATCTGCATTCTACTTTGTATTCTAGCTTTTATTTGCAAAAAAATTGGGTATGTGTATGAGTGAGCTCCTTCCAAAAGCTTCCAAATAGCCACAAAAGACCTTGAAGCAGACCGAGCGACTTACAGATGAACAGATGATATGATAACGGTATTTCCGTTTCCCCTAACGGACATACGTTGCTAACAAATGAGTGGGAACTAAGAGTGTTTGGGAGCCGGAAACTACTTATTGTTTTATGCGCTGTACCGAAGTGAGAGAGGAGAGCTGTAATATTGGCAAATATGAGAGATCTAGTATTAACTACTTTAAAATTAAAAAGAAACCGTGAGTAAACTCAATCGAATATATATGTTTGTACATGGTGTGCATCTATTTGAGGTTTATGTTAAAAAGTATACAAGTATTGAAGGAGATTTTACAAAAGTGGTCGTGTTGCGCCCGTCTTAGCTCGGATCATTGCCAGCACAGGTGAAATTCATATATCAAACGATTTTATGCATGCACACATCCTCATTAACATTCATACATACTTGTATTATTTATGCTGTTTTCGCTTAAGTGAAAATATATTAGTATTACGTAAGCCTATGTGTATATTTGGGACAAAGTGAAAAGCAGTTTCCGTATTCCCTTCTAGCTTACAGCTGCAGCAAATAATGTTGTAAGGCAGGCCTATTTAGCGCATGCTCTCCAAAAGACCAGAGCCCCGTTAGAGTAGCTTTAAGTCTGCATATACTATTTCTGAACCTATTTAAGAAGTCCTTTCATATTTTGTCCATATCTGTTTCGCTATCTTGCTCGTTGCCGAATATATTCCTGTGGCTGAGAATCCAAATTATGGACAAGTGAACTTGACCTGTAAGTGAGCTTAAACCTTTCCTTGCTTGAAAAATGCTGGCTGAGTTTGGTAAACGGAAAGAAAGGGAGATGTCAAGATCATTGGAGTATACCATGTAACCGTCAGTATAGATAGAGGTATTATCCTCCTCCTCTATTAAACATCTCCTTCATTCACATCTAGAAGGTAACCTCACCCGAAAGTGACTATTGAAGTTTCAGCTTGTGAGAATATAATCTGATTTACTTTACTTTAGCTGGTTTACTTCGCAAATAACCTCCCAAGAAGGTGTATGAGGGAGTCAAATATTTTGCCTTCAGAAAATAGGGTCTGAGTTAGCACTTCGGTATATACTTAATATTCTTGCTCTCAATTTCACTTTTGATGGAAAAAAATTTTTATGATCCTTCAAAATAATTATTATATTTTGAGTGCGGTGCTTAAAGGACTCTTGTGGATTCTGGTAAACACTCTCTCCAATAGCTTGAATTCATTTATTTGGGAGTCTTGATCGGTTATGCACTGTAATGTTCACATAAACTTTAACACTCTATACGAATAGTGTTATCCGATTGTCGATGAGTTATTTCGCCTTGGGATGCATATACATATACCCACATATACAGCAATTTTTGATTTAAGTCCTTTAAATTCTTGAAGAGTGGAGTTTCTTTATAAACTATTTGTGTTACATATATAACTTAACTTAGTTGAATTGCGGAAAGGAACTCTTGGTTTAGAATATGGCCTTGAGTGACTTTAAAGAAATGTAATTGTATTTAATGAAGTTTTCTTGTAAATTAAACAAATATTCCTTTCAATCGATTTATTTTTCCAAAAACTTTCGGCATTATTGTGGTTATGACGCTTCGAAAAAGAATATTTCTTTAGCACCAATTTGGTTCTTTAAAGTACTCACCGAATGGAATTTTCGTACTATTATCTTATAGTTACATATATTATATATTCATATTGAGAGAACGTGGTCTAATACACTTTCGCATGCAACAACACTATTTTGGGAGCAACCAAAAATCAACCCTGCGACTTAGAACCCTTTTTCATAAACAATTCATTAATTTTTCGCCAATGGAAATTCTGAATAGAGTAATAAACAACATCTCCACACCAGCTGCTCCTACCTAAAAAACCTTCAGAAATGCGAGAATACCAAATAAATTCATCTCTCAACCGTCAATACACTCACAAAACAGCAAGAGCAGCGAACAAAGGTAAAAATCGAAAACTGAACTGGAACATCCTTAACAAATATTTCCCACATTAATCTTGTAATATCAGCGAGTGCGACGCCACCTTAAAAGGAATTCCACTTCAATTGGCCGCACCCGCAACACAACACTTTGGCACAAAACCAACAATAACAACAACAGCAGCGTGCAACACTCACTGCAAAACAATGGACACCTTTGTGTAGCAAAACATGTATGCGAGGCTTACAACTGCATTAAGCCAGCAAAGTCCAATGAAAAATAACAAAAACAAAAGCAATAATCATAACATATATACAACAACAACAGTAAGCGATCCAGCAATGTGCAACAAATTTCGCTAAAAAAATTATCTAAACGAAACAATAGAAATTCTTTCGAGTTGCACTTCCTTAATATGCCACAAACGAGACACACACATATACATGTACGTACATATGTGCACACAAGTAAATTGGTGGTTGTTATTATTGCTATTGAGGTTGCATTTGCCACTGCTTGCATAGTTACTTGTTGGTTGTTGTTGTTACTTGCAATTGTTTTCCTTTTTATTATCATTTAATTCGTATGCTTGTTAGTTGTTGTATGTGTGTGGGAGCGGAGTCATTGAGAAATTCCATAACGTTGACCGAACGACCGCCAATGTTGCATATTGCGGAAAAATCCAAAAGAAATAAAAAAAATAACAATACAAAATAATGGAAAAAAACAACAACAAGATATGCATGTGCGCTATTGCTTCAAGAAAAACACAACAAAAGGTTAAAGATATAACAATAACAACAACAAAATACAGGTAAATGCCCAGCTGAAGTGGCAGGAAATTGTCCCAAAACCGCTGCTGCTGTGCGAAATACTTAAGCGAACAACAACAACAACTGGTGCTGTCGAAGATTTGTGAAAACATGAAAAAAGGTTAACTTCGGTTGCACCGCAGCTATAATACCCCTCACGAGTAAAAACGTTTCCATACAAGAACTTGATTTTCATAGATCAGTCTGTATTGCGGCTATATGCTATAGTGGTTCGATCTGAACAATTTGTTCGGAGATTATACCGTTGATGAGGATAATAATCTGTATCAACTTTCATCAAGATATCTCGTCAAATAAGAAAGTTGTCTATATAAAAGCTGTATTTTAAACGATAACTTTGTATGGCAGCTATATGCTATATTCGTCCGATCTAAAGAATTTCTTCAGCGATTATACCGTTGTCTTAACTTGAACTAAATTTTGTGAAAATATCTCGTCAAATAAAAAAGTTTTCCAAACAAACGACTTGGTTTTTATCGTTCAGTTTGTATGACAGCTATATCTTATCGGCAATTCCGACAAATGCGAAGCTAGTTGAACGGAAAAGGAAGTGTACAAAATTTCAGATCAATAGCTTTCGATACTGAGGAACTAGTTCGTGTAAATGCTGACAGATAGACAGGGCTAAATCGACTCCGCTCGTCTCACTGATAATTTATGAACATATGTATTTATATATTTTAGGTCTTCGACGCCCTCTTCAGGCTGTTGCAAACTGCGTGACATACTTAATTTACCCTGTTTAGGGTATACAAAGACATGTTGCATGGTACTTTTTGGGCCTTTGCGCTGATTTCGTGGAATTTTTGCGGCACATCTTCACTCCACTTTTGCCTATATTTATACGGCATAATCTGTTTTTGCTGATATTACGTATTTTTTGGTTTCCCAAGCGGCCTAAAATGGCATACAATAACAAAAAGGACAAAAAACAACTACAACAATCAGTGCGATTACGCCTTGTGTGCAGGCAAGAGGCAAGCAGGCGACGGCAACATCTTTTCTACTGACTTTTGTTATCATTTGCTGTTGTTGCTTTTGTTACGTCTGCTGCGCGACCGTGTGACGTTGCACAGCAAACAATTACCCACTCAAATACGAGCGTTTACCTACAATGGGCACCCCAAACCTGGCTAGCCAGCCAGCCAGCCAGCCAGCCAGAGCCGAGCGAGTGATACGCATTTCCTTTCAGGTGTTCTGCATTCTTGCTCGCTTTTGATTTCTTTTGCTTTGCTTGTCTCAGCTGTGCATAAGCAGCTCAGTGGTGGACTGACCTCTTTCTGCGCGCTGCTGCTTCTGTCGCTCTTTAAATATACGAGTATATATGTACTTTCTTGCCACTTTTTGCTGTTGATTTTTCCTTTTTCCTTTTCTTTTGTGATTTTTCGTTTTTTCATTTTTGTTGTCTTTGATTTTTTTGTTTGTGGTTTTTGTTGTCTTTGCCACAACTCAGCTGCATTGCTTTAGATTTTTCTTCACCAACAACAACAAAAAAAACAACTGTAGCGGTAAGCAAAGGTGCAGCTGAGTGGATTAAATATGCAATAACAGTGTCAGCAATATCAAATCAACGACAGCGGCGGCGATGAGTAACCGGCAGTGATTGCTTGCTGCCAAGCAGTGAATTGCGCGCGTCGTCGCGACAAGTTTGTCTTACATGTGCTGCAACGTGTATTTCCGCGGTGACGACGCAACGCGCCTTATTTTTTATTCATCGGCTGCACACACACACCCATACACATACAGAGATTTAATTTAATGCCACTATATCACGAAATATCACCGCTGCTACCGTATTGCTGCCCACACAGCGAGCGCAGTGGCAGCGACGGCAGCTTTTTTTTTGTGGAAAAAAAAGTTTTCTTGTTGAAGGCATCTTTTGGTGGACTCTTTAACTGCTTGAAAGCCAGCCACACGTGTTCATGGTTTCTTTGTTGCTATTGTTGTTGGTTTTTCTTTACTTCCAACAAATGTCGCCCAGGCGCTGCAATAAGTCTATAATAAATGTCTCCGACTTGTGTTTGTAATTGTTTTCATTTGTCGATGCTGTGTGGGTGAGCACTCGCAATTCCAACTCGTATGTGCAAAATAATGACGACAAATGAGTTTCTTTACCTTACAAAGCGGGAATCATCATTACCATCACACAGCAGAGAGTGCGCTAAGAAAAATGGTATGTCTTCGTGTTTTAACGATTTATAGAAAATTTCTTTGTTGTTGGTTGGGAGCGGAAGCGGGAGACTGATTTCCGCATTAAGCAGCTGCGTGTTTTTGTTTGACGATATGTGTATTTGTAGGTGAAAATGTACTCGTTTGCTTATGTAGACGATTGTGAGCTTAGTGAAAGCACGTGTTCTAGAGCTTTACCTTTTTTGTTTGCTGTATCACAAGATTTGTGGAATACAATCTATATATACAAAGTGCTATCTCACCTATAGAGTTATATGAGGGCACTTAAGCTTGATCTAAACATTTTATAATGGCCCAATAGATCATAGGACGCAGTGCTATGCTAGGGTGACAGGCTAATAAGCCAACAGATGGAATGGATGCAGTGCTTGACACGGATTTCAACAGGTTCTGTAGCCACATTAGCGATACCTCTTCCAGTGTCTTATACCAGCGGGCTCCCAAGTTGCTTGAAGCGTTGCTTTGCCAATGCGTGATAAGTGCACAAGAAATACTCCATTATTTCCCTGTTACTTTGCTCTTGACATTTTGTGTAGTCTTTTCGAGCTGTCGAGCGTCCGAGACCATTAAACAATACTCCAATCATATTCCAACAGTCTCATCAATCGTGCGGCAATAGGTACTTTGTGTATGTGTGATCACTTTTTGCAGTTTTGGACCCTGGATTCAACGCCAGAGTCTCAGAATAAAAAGTATCTTAAAAGCTCATAGACGTGTAGTTGTATAGTATAATATAGTTTCATCATATGTGAAGGCTCCTAGAGCAAGAGTAGGAATTGTGGTAGGTCTCTTTTCATACTATCAATCTAAATAATTTCGCGACAGCTCAAAAAAGGAGAAGGACAGCTAAGACAAATTTTTGGACAAGGTCAAAGTTTCAATTAAATGGGCGACGCGGAAAGTTCGGTGACGGCTGGTTGGAATCGAACAGTAGTCGCGTACTGCCTCAGCGAGTTTTGATTGTTATTTTTGTAAAAGCATTCCCAATATAATATATTGATTGCTACTACGTTGATAGGGTACAAACTAGAAGAACTCTTCTTAACTACCTCAAACGCGGGGCTTAATACATTAAACTTAAAAATGCCAAATCAAATTCTCTTCAAACTTTGCGATGGGTGTTTCAGTTTGGCTTATGTGAATTTAGAGTTTTACTGACAACATTGTTCGTCATAACTGATATCAACCAACGGAGGTTTTCCGCAGTCAATAAAATCGTGCAGAAGTCTGAATTTAGTTTTTGATCTTAATTGAACTATAAAAGACAAAATAAATGGAAAATGTTAGTAATTTCGTCTGGAATCAGATGTTAATTAATTTCTGGCATTTTAGCAGAATACTCCACTCCCAAGACATGACATTATCTCCCAGAGAAGCTCACTGATAATTTTATAGTCTTTGCTTCCACACCCTCCGCTGATCAGTAATTTCAAGTGCATCTTTTACGCCGTCCGCCCCATTGATAATTCAGCCAACAACACAATGTTAATTGAATTTCATTGATTTCGCCGTTTCTCAGGAGAATTCTCCACACTCGAAGAGATATGAAAGTAATTAAAATTTTATGAGCAAGCAATATACCCATCACACTTCCCCGCCACTAGACGCTCACAAATTGCTATATAACCAAGATGTTTAGTGCATAAATTAAATAAACGCTTCCTTATTAGCAATAAAAGAACAGCAACAACAACTGGCTGTGCAACAAGTGCCCGTGTTTGCCACAGAAAAAGCGAGTGGCTGCATATCTTTTGCAACGTACAATGCATTTCCGCCCAAACTGCTCCGATTACCAATACTTAATAGCGAGAGAGAGCGCGTACAACAAAAACAACGCCTACAACAACAACAATGCAAGAAACCGGCAAATGACCAGCTGTGCGCTAATAAAACGCTGTGAATTAAAGTTAGCAGTTTTGCAGCTGGTTTAACGGTGTTACTGGTGACGGACAATTTCCAATATGACCACTCTCAATAATGCTGCCACTAGTTCGCCACTGCACACTAGTTGGCGGTTGACGACAACAACAACAGAGCGTAACTGTTACGCTTTCCAGTTTGGTTGCAGTATATTAGCCAAGTGTTGTTGTTATACTCGCATACACATTTTTTTTCCACTTAATTGTGCGATTTCAGGCAACACCGCTAACTGCAACAACAACAACCACAATTAGCTGCGCAAACTAGCATTGCGGTGCTGGTGGCGTTGGTGTGTCGTACAGGTGCGTTGCGTTTGCAGGTGTTTGCAATGACAAAAGCAGTCAGCCAAGCAACAACAACAATTACAACAACAAACATGTAAACACTTTAGCCACTAATACAATGGGATTGCTGGTGGAAATTTTCACATGGTACAAGTAAACACGAGCATACATGTATATTGTGGCTAATTGTAAGGATTTCGGGATCTTATTTCGGGACTCCGTTGCACAGAATTCAACTTTCTAGATGCCGTATGTGCATAATATAGGTTTATAGTAGAAATAGACATTTCGGGATCTCATTGGACTGAATCAAGCTTACGCGATGCCGGAAATACACAATCAAAATTTATAATAGAGACTTGTCTACTTTCGTATTACCGGCTTATAGTTGGGATTTCGGGCTCCCGATGAACTGAATTAAAACTTCCCGTATGCCTTAAATATTTATATGTATATTATAGACTTATAGTAGGGATTTGCGGACTTACTAGGCTGAATTAGACTTTCGGGATTTGGGAAGTGGACATCATAGACTTATTGTACTTCTGAACCTCACCAAACTTTCGGGATACCGGCTTATAGTAGGCATTTCGGGATCTCACTGGACTGAATTATATTTTCAAGATTCCAGAAGTGCACAATATAGGCTTAGTGTAGAGATGATGAGATCTTATTGGGCAGAATTGAAATTTCGGGATTCTGGAATTGGACAATATAGATTTATAGTACCGATTTCGAGACGTCATCGGCTGCACATTATAGACTTATAATTGAGATTTTAGGACTTCATTGAGCGGAATTAGACTTTCGGAGTACCGGAAGTGTAAGATGTACTTAACTTTATGTTGTATAACTTCTAA
The DNA here is from genome assembly GCF_042242935.1 of Bactrocera oleae. Classification (NCBI taxonomy): domain Eukaryota; kingdom Metazoa; phylum Arthropoda; class Insecta; order Diptera; family Tephritidae; genus Bactrocera; species Bactrocera oleae. Next base: position 66,156,581 of record NC_091540.1, on the reverse strand, counting down.
TTTTTTGAAAGCAGTTACAAAGACTACTAATACAGTAATTAACATAATTTCTATTAAATTTTATTCATAACCTCTTTCTCGGATATTTGGAGTCAAAGTATAAGAGTAATAAAAGAGTGCTGAAACACGTTCGAAAATACCTAACTATAAATAGACTATGAACATTATTCTGAAAACTTTTCGGGATCCCGAAATCAAAATGTATGATCCCGAAATTTCGTAATTCACAGAATTATACATTACAAAAACCTTCAGCACAAACATATGCATATTCATGCAGCACTCGCAATTCGTCTAATATGTGACTACGCAGCACACAGCTGTTCGGTAGCCAGTGTAGGCGATTCGTGTGAAAATCACAATTAAGTACAGTATTCTTATGAATATCATATTTTTCATTTTTTCACCACTTCACACTCTTTCACACTGGCCGACAATACAAATTAACGCGCATTATAAGGCGTTCAAAATGTGCGCGCCCTTCTCCCGCGCACGCGCGCAGCACGGCATCGACAAGTGCAGCTTGCTATTGCACTTGCCCCGTTGACACGCGGTGATGTGACGTGACAGACGCGCCATGGTTGCGTTTACATTGACAGCATTCATCGATGGTGTTAACCAGTTCGCCAAGTGACTGACCCGCCGGAGACTTGCAGCTCCGCCAGCTAGAGCTCCATTCATTAATTCATTGCATATTTATATGGGCGTACGTGTGTGTGTGTGTGTGGCGTTCAAGTCAAGCAACCGGTCGGTGGGCAAGTCAGCTGCCAGCGGCACAGCAAGTTCGTCACCTCGTCGCTCAGCGCCAGCGATGCAGATATTGTTATTAATATGCGTTGTTGTTGTTGTTATTATTATTATTATGCTTTAGTTGTTGTTGTTGCATTAGCGCTCAGTTGTCAGCTTGTACGGTTAGAAATGTCAGCTTGACAATTATTACGTCAAATTTTCCGGCGCAGCTGCAAGCAAGCTAAACAACAACAACAACGAAACAAACTAACAGCAAATCATACAACAAATGCAAAGACAAATAGTCAACGCAACCAAGCAACCAAACAGCGCGACTCGCTCTAGCCAATAATGCATTTATGCGCATATCAACAAGCTGACACACACACACATGCATACACATACAAACATACATAAGTATATACATATGCTTTTATGAAGTGCGCACAAATTTTCCTTTTTATGGTAATTCAAGTTACTCGCATTAATTTCATTTCAATACAAATGTTGCAACTTGCAACTGCAACATGCCTGCCGCATCGCTGTGGTTGCTCAGCTGGTTTGCGTGCCGGCAGAAGCCGTATAACCGCCAACATTCGCAATAACTTATCTAAAGACAGTCACAAATGTATGTATGTATGGTATGTATGTGTTTGCGGATTTGCAATGCAAATGCTGCAGTCTTCGTCTTCGACTTCGTCACCCTCATATTGGCCAATTGCAGTTTCCACATTTTTTTTTCGCAATAAACTTGAAAATTCATAATTCTCAACAAGTTAGTTGGAAAGTTAATATTTGCATAAATCAGTTTAATCTTGCACACACACATCAATACAAACCCACAAAAGTAGTAGTGCAGCGTCTCTTCTGTCGATAACCACACACACAAACAACATACATATTTACCAACTTTGCTTGTGGGTGGCGTGATCTTGTGTACAACTGTACAGAGGTCTCTTGATCCGCGCATTGACGGGTTCATTTGTATTTTTATAGCTTATTACCCGATTGTGTCACACATTATCCCGCCATTTGTGGCGTGTGTCTGAAATATTAATCCATTTGCAATAAAAGTCGCATTCTTGATTTATGACATTTCCGGAAAATACTACATTTTTATGCGCAAATTTTCATCATAAACTCAAGTAGTTAGGTAGATAATATCTGCGAAGGCTTAAATGCTTTCAGAAAGCTTTTGCACATCGTTTTCAAGTTTGAAAAGCGAATTTAGGGAATCAATCGATTGAAGAGAGTTTATTATTTCATAAAAAAGTCTTTAATGTTGACAGTAAGCCTAAGGAGACTGAATTTCATATTACTGAACTTGTGAAACGCCTACACAGCACGTTTTTATAAAGTATTTAGACAAAATATTTTCTATCAACATTATTGCTCTTTTACATAAATTATAATATAATACATAATAACATATTGGGTCTATAATATACGTGCATTTTTTTTCGTACGTCTATTTAAGAAAATCGTGTAGAATATTATTATTCAAAATATTGCCCAGCTGAAGCTTTAACATTTTCTCTTCGTTCTAACAATTTGTGTATTCCATCACAAAAGAACTGCGTCTACTTGGCGGCCAGGAATGACCCTGCTCTGATGTAAACCATATTCTAGCGAAGGCGTTCTGCTTCGACCGGAACAAATGGTGGTCAGAAAGGCCAAAGTCTGGGCTATTAGATGGGTGGAGGCAAAATTTCGCAGCCGCTGTTTTTCAAATAATTTTTAACTACTCTTGCAACATGAGGGCGAGCGTTGTTGTGATGAAAAATTATTGCCTCGTATCTGGTTGCAAACTCCGGGGGTGTGACTTCAATTTGACGAGTTGTTGTCGGTACACTTCTACATTAATGCGTTGACCTAAGTTTATAAGCTCATAATACAGCATACCCTTTTGATCCCACCAAATATAGGACATTACCTTGGCGTCAAAAATATGTTTGTCGTTGATTTGGCTGGTTAATCGAGTTTCACATAAGATATTTTGCATTTATACTTATCGTAATGGATCCCTTTTTCATCGTCAGTCACAATCGAATGAAAACACGACTTCTTTTTGTAGCGTCCAAGCAAAATTTCTGACATGCAAAATCGTCTTTCAATGTCTTCTGGCTTAAATGCTCAATGCCCCCAGTTTTCTTGCTTTTGAATTTATACGGCTCCGTTTGAACGTTTGGAAATGGCTGCTTGAGTGACTGTCAAAGGCTCTGCGAGCTTTTCTTGCATTTGGCAACAATTTTTATTGAGTGAAAAAATCTTCCAGGTCCTTATTTTCCATGCCAAAATCACCATTTTAAATCGTGAAAACAACATTTGGAATACGCAGTCAGCTAGAGCATATTTACCAAAATACGATGCTTTTCCACTGAGGTTTTCTCTATATTAAAGTAACGAAGAAGAATTCACCAAACACATTTTTCAGGAATTTTGCATGAATATTGTTATAGAAAAAACATTTTTTCAAGTTTTCAATTAGATGTCTGAAATAAAGATATGTTGCTCAAAATGTATGGTGCTTAATGTGCTAGTAACGGGAATATCACGTCAGATTGAAAGAAATGGTTCGACAAAGTTCAGATTAAAGTTTACTCGAACTCGTGTGCCGTATAGAGTCAAACGCTCCAGCACAGAAATAAAAATAATTTAATTTAAGGTACCAAGTTCTATTAACAGAAGAATTGTGAGAAATCTGCTCAGTTAAAAAGTTCTTACAGAAAAGGTATTAGATTCATTTGGTATTCTAAACTGATACTAACAGAAATAGATTGGTGGCCAGTAGTAGACTCAGACGAAAATGTTTTTCGGTTTCAAGGTGCTAATTATGATGGGACGACATCTAGTACAGCTTTATTTTCAAATATGCATCTCTAAACTTTTCAAAATACTGATTGTCTTCATGTTTTCCTGTCGGTCTTTTTTTGTTGTTTTGTCCATAGTTTGAAGTTAGAATATTTTGCTATAAAAACCATTGAAACTTGAGCGGAGTAAGTGAACTTCCAAATCCGTGCACGAATTGTACTCGAATCGGGTGATGTGAAAGTTTATATGACTTTCCCTTTATTGGATATCAATTTCGAGAATTATACCTAAACCAGACTTTTCCTTAGAGAAAGTAGGCTCTTTTTACTGGCAATAAAAGTGTTTCACAAGTTCAAGACTCGTAAAACTGAACGATGTGAATTTTAGCAGCAAGAACAAGAGTATAAAAGCCACAATTACTGCCAATGCAAACAACAAAATAAAAACCGAATGCTTCAACACTTTCAACGTGAAAATGAACGTTTTTAGCACAACGCAATTTCGGTACATTTCGTTTCGCAAGTGACACAACAATAATGAAGCATAAAAACTGTGACAAAATGCAGGTGTCTGCACTCAACTGTCAAATCGCTTGCGGTAAAAAGAGGCGCGGTGGCGATAGTCACATCGAAAGACTTTACATACCATATGTTTGGCACTGTGTACATTATGTGTCATTGCTTGCAACAGTATGTGTGCGTAACGGTAACATTATGTAAATGTAAAGACAAATGACAGACAACAGCTACGAGTGCGTTGAATTAAGGCGTCGCTTTTACCTGCGCCTAGCGCCATCGGATCGGACGGACGGCCGATGAGTCGCGCCAAATGTCTCAATAATTAAATTCGACTGAAAGCCACGTGAAACATAGCAGCAAACAAGTGAATAGTGAATAGACATTAAAGCGAGAGTGAAATGTTGAGGGGAGCGAAGGAAGAAGCGCAAAGAAGACACAGCATTTGCGAAACATTAAACAAATTGCCTGGGCAATGCAGCGCGACGCATAGTGAATGTCAACATAGCAACAGCACAAGCAATAACAATAATAAAAAACATTGACAACAACAACAAGCGCCAACAACACAACGGCCCAACTGCGTAGTGCTAAAAGTGTGTCAACTGCAGCGAAGGCGAGCAAAAGTCAGAGGTGTCACAAGTGTTTGGAGGGCGAATGAACGAGCGAGCAAGCAATTGCCACACACTGCGATTTGCGAACGACAATTCAATCGACAATCGAGTGGAAAGCAAGCCCAAAGCCCCTTGAGAAAGTCTAAACGCTGGCGCAAAAATGTGTGTTGCAAGGCTGGCGCGCGAAGATTTTAAAAAATCGCAATTGCGAATATACAACTTTGTATTAAAAAGTTGAATGCAACAACAACAAATACATATGTACTTACACATATATGCATGAAAATGCAAATAAATGTGACAAAATTTGGGCGTTGACGCGTTTAGGGCGCAGCTGCCACAATAAGAAAATTGGCCCAAGCAAATAAATCTCGTCCAGCCACACGTGGCATGTAACAACAGAGCGACAGTTTGGGCACAACAAATGGGCAACAAAGCGAACTCAATGTTACCACCATTTCGAAGGAATTTCGTCAATTGTCAAGTTATAGCCAGCTAGCAAATCACCATGGCACCCTAACGAGCGCGCCGACAGACTGCAATCATTGTACGCTGCGATTACGAGTACGAGTAGTAGTGTCGCATAATTGCCCGAGATCAGCAAGAGCGATATGTGCGTTGTTTGCTTTAAAGGGTGTTAAAAACTTTTGAACTTTCTATAGCAGCATTTAATCTAATTCCATCCAATCCAATAGGATTCGAAAATTTTATTTAGTGGCAGACCATAACAATTCAACCGAAAATGGTTTCTGGTTTTTACTTCAGTACACAATGATGTGGCAACGCTATTATCGATATTATCGTTTTTTTAACGTCTTTTTACATAAAATCTAGGAACAAAAAATCGGTTTACTACCAAGTTAACGGCAAATTTCGCTTTGGAAACCATATCCGCAATGACATATCTCAAATTCATTAGTTTAAGCCCTTACTGGGTTGTTTCTAAAGAGTTTCTTAACTAAATATGTTGGTGTCTTTTTGGACAGCAGCTGAAAACCTCAGAAATCTACGTGACAAGAGATGAAACCATGTTTCTTTCCATTTAGTATATCTCATGCAATGAAGAAACTTTATAGCTTCGCTGCTCCAGTTGGAAACGCATTAAATAGTTTCAAAGCTCTAGTTGAGATATTAATACACTTTACCCGACGAATTCATCATAAAGTTCAGCATCGTTCTAAAGCTCACTAGTCCATAAATCTTGAGTAGAGCCTCTTCCTCAAAATTTGATTTCATAGAGGGCTATATTTATATGTTCTCAGACGAGTAAATTTTGTTCTCTTAAACTAGTTTTGATCATGAAACCCTCTCCGAAAAAAATAAGGTTAGTTCTAAACAATAATCATCGATTTTCAGAGAGTTTTTTTCTCTATGCAGTAGCTTTCCTGTAAATAGATCAGGCAAACGGAGGCCACTCCAAGTAAAGTGAGTTTACCCCCACTAACAAAATTTAGATATACCAAGTGATTCCTTTGGTTTTACCTCTCCATCTCAGCCAAGTTTTAGAAATATCAAGAATCTCGTCACAAAGAAGAAATACCAGGAAAATGGACTCCTTCCCAAGTAAAGTCCAAGTGATTCCGTCTCAAATATGGAAGCCTTAATGTCTTAGCTAAGAAATAACGCTAATATAGGTAGTATTATGAAATCTATATCCAATCAGCGTATGAGATAACTCCTCAAAGTCAAATAAAATATTATATTAGCACGATAAATAGTGATGAAATACTGAGCTTGCTCAAATTAATTGATGAGCTACGTCAAAAAATACTAACTTTTGCTTTGCAATTCTTATTAGTCAGCTTTGCTTTCTGGACTCACCCTATATGTCAATATTCAACCGACATGTGGGCGTTTTAATTTCTGCACAGCTCAATCTGATTTGCATTGCGCGCATGCGCACCTTGAAAAGCCGAAAAGCTGCGCAGCCGCCGCCGTCGCCGTCGCCAATCAGCCGTACAGTCAGTCAGCAGTCAGTCAACTGTTGCCGGTTTTTGCTTCGCTGCTTGGGTCAATAAAGGGTGTGACCGACCAGCCGGCTCAGTCGAAGCTGCTGTTGGTGCTGGTGTATGTGTTTGTCTGCAGTCATCGTTTAATTCGTTGCAGACTTATTCAATATCTCAGATTTCAGATAAATGCCACAAGTGTGTGTGGGCGTTCTAAGGTTGCATGCCACATGTGGAGATTGTATATAGTATGTACATATATCTATTAATGTATATATATATATGTATATACCTATATATATAAGTGGTTGTAGGTACTAAGGCAGTTCGTATGTTCTAATGTGTGCATGATTTGACTTGGCGTGATGCAGAATTTAATTTATTTTGACTTTTGGCCATTTAATCGATGATTTATGTGCCACTCGAATGACTGACTGCTAACAGTCATCCAGCCAAGTTCGGTTATTACGTTTACTGACGAACGAAGCGGGTGAGTAAGAAAAAGTTATGTAGCTCTATTGTTATTGTAGAGTACAGTGTGCTATTCACATTGCTTTCCGGTTATATTCTTCAAATCGAATCGAAATTCCGGGGATATTTTTTCCTCAGATATCTATAAAACAGGCCGGTTGTATAGAAATAGAAAGTATTACATATTAGTCTCGTCTAGCAAATCGGACCTTAAGAATTAAACCCAAACGATCATGCATCATTTCAACAGCCATTACTTGTCAGACTCTTCCTTCACAGCGCAAACCTTCTTAACCTTTATGGATGTCGCTCATACACTGGATAACACAAAGATTTTCTGAAAGCTAAAAGTATTTTAGACTTGTAACATTAAAATGTGTCAGTCAATATCATTTCTCGGAAATATTGAAAACTTATTGCCAAAGTCGGTAAAAATTGTGTTCCTAAACTAGGTAACTTTACCTTTCGGTGGTTACCAGCAAAACTCCGAAAACCAGCACAAAATCGACTATAGGGTCTTGCAGAGCTTCCGAGAGATGGAGCTCTTAACAATATAAAAGTCGACCTCCAAGTCCAGTAATAGCTGTTTCGGCGGCGGAAGTTCGATGCAACAATTATATCCCATTAGCTTTTTCTGTAGTTCGGAACTTTAAGATTAATCTCGATCAAGCCGTTTGGGAGATAAAGCTACCAAGCATCAAAGTTTAAAAGAATCGTTTAGGAATTTACGTCGAAAACAGACGTATAAATAATGGGAACCAATGCATGGTACATACATAATTTTTAGCACAAAATTCGACATTCCGAGGCTTAGTTCTTAGTTTCGATATTTGTAACCAAGTTTCGAAATACCTAAACAGAAATATTAGGTTATCACCTGCTTAAATGTAAATAAGCACCTCAGTATAGCCTTGGAATGTGGTTTATTAACTTCGCCACGAAATTTCTAACACCCAAAAAGAAAAGTCGGAGACCATATGAAGTATACCTATAAATGATCAGCGTGATGGGCTGAGTCGATTTAGTCATATTCGTCTGTCCTTCTGACTGTATGTATATATTCCTACAATTTTTGGAACATCGATCTGAAATTTTGCACACGTCCTTTTCTCCCCAAGCAACTACTTATTTGTCAGATTCGCTGATGTCGCTCATCGATCAATATCGAGTTCCTGTACCAAAAACTTTTTTATTTGAGAATATATCTTCATGAAACTAGGGATAGAATATTTTCCAAGACAATGCTGCAAACTTTGAATAAATTGTTCTGATCGGACGGCTACAGCATGTAGCTGCCATGCAAACTGTTTGATCAATATCAACTAAAAAATTTTTTTTTAATTTTTCAGTGTATAGCTTCGGTACAGCCGAACACTTTTTCTTATTTTTACTTAATTTGAATTAAAAATTTTACGCGCCTACATTCAACAAATCGCACCACTGTGCAGCCGACACATTTTTTGCAGAAATTTGATTGATTGCTTGTGCATATGATTTCTGCTGCTGCGGGTCGTTGATGTATTGTCAAATTGAGTTGTTGTTTCCAGTCGACGTCCGTTGCATGCGCCAAAGGTGGTGGGCGGTCGCTGCCACCGGACCGGACAGTGCGTCACCGGCGGTGGGCTGCGGCTATGGTTAAGGCTAATTAAAAACGCGAGACAAGCAAATGTATATGTTTACAGAAAATGCACATGCAGATATTTACATATGTATAAATGTATTATGTATGTATGTATGTAAATGTGCAAGTATGCAATATGAAAATGGCAATAAAAAGGAAATGAAAAGTCCATGTGTTTACAAACTTGTAAAAATAAACAAGTAAAATCCATAAAAATATTAATTCACACTATTTTAAGTCAAATATTTATTTATTATGAGCCATATGTGGGGTAGTAGCAATAGGCGAGCGCTGGTGCACACAATTGCGAGGAGGCGACTGCGGCGTTTGTTGCCACAATGTGTTGCATTGTCCGTGCATAACCTGCCAAAGCGATCGTAGTGGACGGCTGCTGGCCAATAAAGCACGGCGGCTGCGTATGGCAGGCGATCATAACACAATTTTCGGTTATAAATTCTATGTGTACAACAATAACAACAAAGTGTAGTGCAGTGTTCTCAAACACTACTGGTCCAATAGGCTAACAGGCGTCCTGTTGCCACACTTACATACGTGCACATATGTACCAAATGTAAATGCCACATGCATGCGACGTGCGTTGTTGCACCTAGAAAACAACAACAGCTCGTATATGTTGTTGTTGTGAATTTTGAAAAATTTATTGCAAACAAATTTTCATAATGCACGGCTGCCGTTTGCGCGTTGCTACCGCCAGGCGCGCTCAAACTGCTGTCAATAAATTGCGGTACTATTTTCTGCTGCCACATTTATTTATACAGAACATTTATAGTTATTGTATTTTTTTAAGATTTTTTATTTATTTTTTTTTTTTTTTTTTGTAATTAGTTTAGCTGGCTTTTGGCTTTTGTTGCTTGCTGGCAAATTTCGTCGGTGTTTGCAAGCAATTTTACACGAGTATAATCTCGCCTCAGCGTCAGACCATAACAGCAACAGCTGAACACGAGCCGGCTAACCGATATTTATCGCCATTCATAATGATATGTGCATGGGCACAAACCTGCATACATACATACATATGTGTATTTATTTAAGTATAATCATAAATATATTATATGAACATTAATATTTGGTATGTTCTGGCGTGAGTGCTCATGCCTACCCTGTAGGAAATTTTTAAGCCAAGAAGCTAGCTTGTGAAAAGCAAGCAAAAACGTTAACTACGGTTGCACCGAACCTAGTATACCTTTCACACATAAAAAAGTTTCCATTTCTTATGATCGGTTAGTTTGTTATGGAAAGCACCGGTTGTGAATTTTGGTCTCATCTGTCTTATAGTCCAGACTCTACCCCTACTGAGTTCTTTTGAGTTGGAATGCAAAAATTTGACAGAAAGATGGAAAAATGTTAAAGCTTCAAATAACTTGATTAATACTATTGTATATATTTTTCTAACAAAAACGATACAAAATTTTAAAATTAGAACAGAACGAATGCTTATAGCTACGTGTGTTTATTTCCTACAACCTTGAACTGATGCTATTAATTTTTGAAATAATGGGTAGAGAAAGCTTTTCTGAGAGCTTTTAAAGCATTCAAGTTTATAAGGCACTATCAGAAAGCTTTCGCAGGATCTTTAGAATCATTTAAGCTTAAAAGTCATGATCAGACAGGTAGACGACTCTGGTAGACAACAGCCAGAAAATACTTAAGCACGGAACAAGTGTCAGTCAGGCAAAGAAGACTATTGAAATATTAATTTAAACTTCGATACAAGGTTAAAAAAAAGCTTTTAGGGAAGCTCTTAAATCATTCAAGTTTACAAGGTATGATCAGAAAGTTTTCCGAAAAGTCTTTCAAAGCGTTCAAGTTTATAAGGTATTATCAGGCAGGCTCTAGGGACAAGAGATAAATGATAAAAGAAACTTAAGCAAAGCGGACGTGTTTCTTTCCAAAGCACAAGTAATCCACTTCCCCCACAACAAAACTCAGACTAAGAAGGCTCTACAATTATTAATTACAATTTCGACACAAAGTTAAAGAAAGTTTCGGAGGAGCTTTTAAATCATTGATATTTAAAAGACATGAACACAAAGCTTTTGCAGCAGCCTTTAATGCGACAAGTTTATAATATAAGCTTTCACAGGAACTTTTAAGGCCCTAAGGATAACAGAAGAAACTTAAGCCAGAACTAAGAAGCGTAAGCAAAGAAAACGTGTTTATTTTCAAATTACAAAAATCTGCGCCCTTCACGAGCCCACACAGCTTTCCTGCAGGGGTCAAAATGCGTCGTCACGTGTACTTACATAAGTGAGTATGTGTGTATGTGTGTGTTTGCATAGACTATGTAATTAGACAGCAATAAAAATGCGCAATCATAATCACAATAATAATAATGTTAATACAATAATAATAATAACAACAGTAGTAAATAGTCAATGCGAAACGGTGCGCGCAAAATTTCCGGTGCTGCCAGCGCGAGCTAACACGAGCTGCGAGCCGCCAATAAAATTAAGGAATATTTATACGCTTTTAAATGCTTCAACGCGCCAAATTCAAGAAAATTGCAATAATAAAACTGCAAGCAACAACAAAGAAAAAACAACAAAATTGTAAAAAATAAAAATTTCGCAAATTTTCATTAACGTGCACATGCACACACTCGCACATACGGAGGTACTTGGGTCCGAGGCGCTGGGGCTCATTGCTGTCATCATAAATTGCAATTTTTGTACATCTTAACGAGGAGCCACGTTGGCTCAGGCCACCAGCTCGCTTGGATTCGCCACAAGCGTGTGCATGTGTGAGTATATGTGGCTGACAACAGACAGCATGCGCCAGTGGTGTTAAATGGATTGATAGAAAACAAACCTACATACATGCCCACATGTTGGCTTGAGTAGACTTTTATAGGTGGAGACAGATATATACATACCTACATATATAAATACATACATACATACCCATACATACACATAGTTTATATATCGCATCTACTTGGCATGCCTAAAATCTATTTGCTTTACGTATCCGCTTTAGGCGCCTTTAACCTGATCTCACCGCTTTGATCGCCGCTTGCTCCCGAGTGCGTGTTTGTTTTAATAAAGGCTTATGCTTAGCCGATTTCTTATACCCTGAACAGGCTATATTTAGTTTGGCACGAAATTTGTGATACCCAGAAGGGAATGTCGGAGACCCTCAAAAGAATTTATATGTATATCTAAATGATCTGCATGCTGAGATGAATTAGCTATATCCGTATGTCCTTCTGTCTGTCTGTTTGTCTGTATATACGCGAATGTGTCTCTCAGTTTTTGAGATATCGATCTGAAATTTTGCATACCTCTATTATCTACAATAAGCTCCTCATTTGTCTGAATTATTACCCAAGGCAAATTACTCAGTTCGACCACTAAGCATATACTCTTTCTCTAATACTGTAAATGGTATTATAGCTTCGGTTCAACCGAAATTAACGTTTTTTCTCATTTTTAATTTCATTGCAAAAATACGACGGCCAATTTTAATAATTTTAAGTTGACAACTTAATAATTAGAAACTTCAACTGTGTTTCTTTGGTTGTTGTACATTTTGTTTTGTTGTTGTATAAATCTTAATTCACTGCTTACAATCAAGTTAAGGTAATTGAAATCACTAGCGAGTGGAAAAATTACATTATTGATTTTATCATAGGATTAATTTCAACTCTATAGGGTTTTGCCGAAATGCTCAATGATGATGCTGATCAGCTTATATACATACATAGCTCAGTAAATCGGTTGTTAGGTTAAAAAAGTCATTTAGAAATGGTTTTGGTGGGTTTGAGGTCATTTGTAACTATACTAAAACACATAAGTTGTTGTTGAAAAATATGTCTCTGTTAGAGGTTATCTCCAAAGGCCATATATCTTCAGAAAAAACCTCCAATAAAACTAATAATTTGAAAAATTAAAGAGTGTTAGTTTGAGATCTAAAATATAAGTCCTTGTTCTAACAAATCAAAACCTACACTTATACCAATGGCATTTCAAAATGTAAATAATCGGAAAAAGCTAAAGGATCTTGTTTATGACTATCAGCAATAAGTAAGTCTACTATTAATGCTTAGCCTAAAACTTAACTGGCCAAAATTCGACAGCCCACTTTTAGGTGAAATCATATATCTCAGTACTTGCAGTTCCTTTCTTGATATTAGTGTGTTTTTATGTCAAAAATGGATTGAATCGGATCAATACTTCCTATATCCCTCATATACCTAATATACAGATTTTTGAACTTCCGGGTGACTTTATATCGCATATATCGGCCAATATTCTTTTATCTCAATGAAAATAAGAGAGCATATTGTACTCATAACTGTGTATCTTTGTGATTTAAATGGATAAAATAAAATAAAAATAGCTCGCATATAACTAATATCAGGATTTTCGAACATCTGGCAGACTTTACTCCTTATAATTCGTGATGATATGTGAGGTACCTTAATGTAACCCTGAGTGTAATTTATTAGACTGTGGCATGTTAGCAGTATGTAGTATTGGCAAAAAATTATAAAAGCTAGTCAATACTACCCCCAACTCCCATATACAACAACTGTTATGCCGAATATGTCGGTCAGTGCGTATTATTTATATATAAAATTGCTTCAAAATATGTGCTCGAGTATACCTGAGCAATGTCAAAATTAATGCAGTCAGCCCATTTCTCAATCCTCAGTATACCCTGTAAAATGATTTTCCTCTTTCTATTTAAAACGTTCAGGTTGGTCAAAATGTATTGATATTTTTTAGAAATTAAATGGACAAGATTTCTTAAAAATTATGTGTTTTAGCACTGAATTAATAGATTGGAATTGGTCAACACATTGGTATAAATCTCATATCTCTAATGATCATATCCCATGAATTCCCATCGTTTAATTGACTTTTCCAAATCATCTCAATATATAATATTAAATTTAGCCTCTTTGGTCGAGTAAATATCACATACAAAGTATACTATACCATTTGAAAGTGTTTTTAATATATTTTTAGCTGACGTCAACTAAAATATAGCTATAAGCTAAAACTAAGTCTTAAGTTGTGGCCTTTAATATAAGTGCAATTTATTCACGATTTCATTGAATAATTCATGTTTAATCCTTTCGCAACATTTTATAATATAAAGTTTTGTCAGCACCTCAAGGAATCTCCCGGGCTTTGATTGTTGCAAGTTGCGAGCGTATAAAATGTTCGGTTACACTCGAACTTAGCCCTTCCTTACTGGTTTTATTTCGATTCTAGTGCCACCTAAGCGAGTTTTTTTTTTTAATTTTTCTGGTTTCTTCTGTACTTTTACAAGTAAATATTTCAAATAAGTGCCATAACTGTCTATAATAACGGGTTTTCTTGTATTTCGACTCGAGCGCCATCTAGCGGATTTTTCTAAATCAATTTACAATTTTTTTTCCGAATTTTTAAATTTTACTATTTAATTTTTTACTTTTTAATTTTACATGTGTTCATATAAATTTTAGTGGACATTGGTACATACATATGTATCTATACAAGTATGTATATATGTATTACATATTGACAAACTGGACATTTCAGCAATCAGGCGAAGCAAACAAAATGGACAAAATAGCAAAATCAGTAACAACAAAAAATGCAACTGAGCGTAAAGCTGCAATAATGCTTGCGTAAATATATATTAAATATGTAAGTATATGTACGCGGTAATGTGTAGTAGGGTAATGAATTTGCTTACTGTTGTTTGACAAATAAATAAAAATACTTTTCACGCTCGCTTGACCATCCGGCTGAGCAAAGTTTGATCAGGTGCGCAAACGCAAATGGAACTCGACTTTGATATGTCAATATGTATGTATGTATGTGTATGTAAGCATGATATAAGATGGTATGTGGTTGTTGTTGCTGCTTAAGCTCAACTTGCTTTCAATGTTGATTTCATTCATGACGCGATCGCAAGCAAATAACGAATGCGATTTGCTATACACGCACATACATACATACATACATACATACACAACGGCAAACATTAACTACTTAATATGAATTGAAATCGAATATAAGTCAACTGTGTGGTAAATAAAAGCAGCATAAAGAATTTATTTTAGCAAAATAGCGAGTGCTTGCGAAAAATTATACAATTCATATGAGTGTGTGTGTGTGCATGATAAATATTAAAATATGTATATGCGTGCGTGTGTATGTGCGCTTGTCTGCAAGTGCCAAGAAAATGCGGTCGAACAGCTGCGATCATTGTTGTTACGCACTTGTTTTCGCATGTAAATCCATAAGAGAATTTCTTCACACAAACACACACACATGTTCATGCGCACATACATACACATATATTATAAATTTTTATAAATATTTTATTTGAATTTGCTGCAAACAAGCAACAACAACTGTTGTGAACTCAAATCAAAAGCATGCAGCTGGCCACTGAAGGCACCGAGAAACTAAGGCAACAACATAAGCAGCAATAACAATAACAACAACACTAAAAATAAGTAAAATAAAGCAACAGCAAATGACTAAAATGCTTTATTATCGTTGAGACTTGACCGCAAAATGAGTGACTGCAAAAATTCCAAATCAACAACCGGCACAACACAATCAGCCGCCGTTATGATGACGAATGAGTCAGTGCTGCCATCAAAAAAAAAATATTAAAAATTTTATTTTATTTTTTTTTTGTAACAAGCCTACGAGCAGCAATAGATATAAACAGAACAACAACATTAATAATAATAACAACAAATTACACTAACAAAAGCACAACAACAACAAATCGCATTTTCTATATTAGCGCTCGAAAAGTGCAAGTGCGCTTAGCACTGATAAGCGCTTTTCACTGCTCCATTGCATGATGTGCAGCTGGCGCCACAGTATTATGCTAACACATTGGCCGCTGGCCCCCATTTGCACTGCCATACATACAAACAGTCATACATATGTACATTACATGCGTTTCCATTGCTATTTTACTATTGTTGGCGCCTGCTACCTACTGGCTACTGCAAATAAATTCGCTATATATACTTACACTGCAGCAAGTGCATACATACATACACACACATTCATTTACACATATACATATGTACAAATATTGCAGTTTATTGCAGCGCATTGCATTGGCAATAGCTCGCAATAATTGGCGCTTTTGTTTACGTGCTTATTTCATAGAGTTTTCATTGAGTGCAGCTAATCTCGGTTTGTTTACATAATACAGTGAAGCGTCGTGAAACTTGTACATACACTTGCAATGTACTAAAAAGGATGAGAAGAATTTCTTATGTTAAAAAACTGCGTAGCTTAGAAAATTTTATAGCAAAATTCTTTTTAAAAAGTAAAAAAAAAATTATTTCGAAAAAAACTTCAAAAAAAAAATTTGTTTAAAAAAAATAATTTTGAGTTTTTTTCCGAAAATTAAAAATAAATCGAAAATAATATGAAAGAAATTTCGCAGACGAACAACAGCTTACAAATCTATCAAAAATATTTATTTTCAATTCGATCACAGAAGTCGAAATTTTTCTGGAAAGGTTCCTTAATGAAAATAATAATAACTTCGAAAATGAAAAAAATCGAAAATCTAAAATATAAGTTTCAATTAAAAAATTTGTAAAAGTTCGGATTGCACTTTTCAAAAACTACTGTTCCTCGACTCTAATAATTTTCAAAATTATTTTGGCATGCTGGAACTATATAAAAATAAAACTATTTGTTTTTTATCAATTATGTTCGAAAAGAAAACAATATTGATAATGAATAAAATCGAATACGGAAAAATTTCGAAAACAATGTCTTTCAAAAATATTTATTTTCAGATTGATCACGCAAGTTTGAAATTTTTGCTAAAAATGTTCTTTAAAAAATGTAATAATAATTTCGAAAATGAAAATAATATCGAATATGGGCAAGTTTTCGTACAAGAAAAATTAAAACACCGTCCAAAAATATTGAAATTCATAAAAACAATTGCTTTTTGACTGCAATATTTTTCAAAATTAATTTAGAGTGCTAAAAATTTAATATAACGAAATTTTTAGTTTTTTATCAATTATATAAAAAAAAAGAAGTATAGTAAATAAGAAAGAAACTCTAATATATAAAAAAATTTCGAAAATGAACAAAAACTTGATCATAGAAATTCGAAAAATTTTTTTTTAGAATATTCCTCAAATACAAATAGTAATATTATTCGAAAACCCATAACTTTAAAATTGGTAGAGAGCGCAAGTTAAAACTTTTGAAACTGAAAAAAATCGAATGTTGAAAAATTTTTGAAAACGAAAAAAGCATATAAATCTTAGAAAAATTTTTCTTTTTATATTCAAATTTCAAAAAATTATTGTTTTTCGACTTTATCAAATTTTTTTTGTTATGTTTAAATTATATTTAAACCAAAGTTTTAGTTTTTTGAATAACATTCGAAAATTATTTGTTGAAATACATTCTACCTTCAGTTTCTTTTACGAATTTTTCAAAAGTTCGAATAAATAGAGTGCAACCGTTAAACTTGTTCACCTATATATAAAAGACCTTGTGATAGGTAATACTTTCTATTTTCCAAGCCTAACTGTACTATGCTATGTTTTATTTTTGATAAAAAGTTCCTGCATTTAGAGTGATGTCTAAAGTAGTTTAAACCTGGTTTCACTGTACTTACATGGATGCACCCAAGCTACATACACAATGGATTCTTATGTGTATATACATATATGAATTTATTTCGATCGCTCTATTGCTCCCGTTGTGTTATTACTTTTATAGTTGTGCTAATTTGTAGTGCGTCTAATTTTTCGTTTTTTATTGTTTTTAATGCATGGTATTTTTAACTTTCCCGCTTGACTCGCACCGATAGTTAAGAGCTGTAATTATTTATTACACTATTGTAGTGATAAGTGAAATGCTTATATAAGATTTTAAGTTATATGATGATATGTGCTTTGTGATGTCAGAAACTCCTAAAGATGCCCCTAAACCCTCAAAACCCCTTAATTTTACTAAATCTAGTTCGCTTGAATCCCTAAAGGTGTGACATGCTTGGTTTTCAAATAAGTCTAGCAAAAGTTGAACAGTCGGAGCTGAGATAATAGCTATAAATAATACTTCGATAATTAACATGTGGTAAAATTTTTATATTGCGACTTGGAGGCCGATTTTCAGCTGCCCAGTAATAAACTACTGAAAACCATCGGTATGCTGACTCGTTCGCAGTCTGATGGTACTGAAACAAATGTATCCTAGTTATAAGCTCATTAGCTTTGCAGTTCTTTATGCGTAAAATGTTCCATTCCATAAAAATTATCTTTCTTTTCAAGCAGCGTTCTCGAACAGTTAAGTATCAAACCTCTTTCCAGTTCTTCAGTAGAACTCGCACAAGAGGAAGGCTTTATCAATACTTCTATTGGAACTATTTTTGAGATAGGTTAACATATTTTTAAAAAATTTAATTCAACATTTTGAAACAAATTCAAACCTATTTCAGCGCATAAATTTTAAAGCAGGAAAGATTAAATCTGAAAATTTAAGGGTTATTCTAGTACTGACCTTGAAACTGAAAATAATTTTACTATGGATTCATTTAAGTATGTATGTATAGACTTTTTTATAGAACACTTATTCATCAAGTCCTCATTTTCACTATATCACTTTAATCTCCTTCTTTGTTAAAGTAGACCTTTACGTCTGCTTTCCAATCATTGTAGGCGGCCACCATTAACTTGAACATGTACTCGCCTGCTGGCACCGGCATTCGGCTAAACATTTCGTCGCGTAATATTAAATTTTTTACGATTATGTCGTGCTGTAATGAAAAAAATCCAAATTTGATTTTTTTAAAAACGTCTAACGTATTTACATTGTAGGGACAGGTGTGATTAATGTTCGAGTCCTTCATAAGTAAACCATAGAAAACATTCAGAAAAGGATGACGCTTCTTGTTCGCCATAAAACCACAAAAATCGACACTAACATTGTATAAAAAAGGGCGGTAACCACTGGCTTTCTTGAAAAATTAAAGATTTACCTGCAACGAGAGAAAAAGAAATATATAGGAAGATGTCTCAATACAAGCAATTGGAGCGTATTTTGAATAACTAAATTAATTTTTGCATTTTCTCCAAATATTGTAACTAATTGCATAATGTTGTCAGCTATTTATTGTGAATTTAAACTTGTATGTGTTATTAATACTATTCATTGCTCTGTTTTAAGCAGTTTCACGGCTTTTTAACCCGACTTACATTATTAACTTACACTGACATTATTAACCGGTATCTGGAAGAGCTGCACGTGCAGGGATAATGCGATCTCTCCCCTTTTCGGCACATGTAGGCGACAACTCTTGAAATCGGAGAAAGGTTTGTCCAACGTTTTGCACTTGATATTGGTTAATTTTGTAAAAGTATCAACTAAACGACTTGAAATCACCAGTGATAGTAACGCGAGCCAATAAAATTTCCAAGGCATCTCCATTTCAACAAGTTGGGTTGAGTATTTATCTGCTCAACTTGTGTGGCAAATATCAAAAATTGTAGAGAAATTAAAAGGCTATAAAATATTAATTATAGTTGTAACGAACTGAGGATTTATTATTTTTAGTTTAATTAAATATCGATTTGCGGTTTCAACAATAAAAGATTTCAACTAAAGAAGTAAGGGTTGCCACGTTCGGTTACAGTCGAAGTTTTGATACCGTTATAACTTGTGAAAGAATTTAACACGGTCTTTTATCGTATATATCAGTGCAGGGTAGCGAGTTTTACATCAAACAAATTTTTTGACTTTTTTTTTTATAAGGCCTGAATGGATATGGAGATCTGAATCGAGCTCAACAATCTTTGCTTGTTAACCATATTATTCGAAGTTATGACGCTTCTAATCAACATATAATCTTATACGTAAATAGATTCGTCTACACGGCGCCTTCAAATAAATAAGACTTATCCGAATTGCCGTCAATCAAAAAAATATAAATAGCAATATCTAATTAGAAAAAAAATTTCTATCTGGTTCGGATGATCGTCGTGGGTAGGGCCCTTTATCGTTTAAAAACTATAACACACACGAAAGCTATATCAGCTATATCAACCAAAGGTACTCGCTACCGAAAATATCGGTGAAACTTTAAAAGATCCTAATGGAATTCAGTGACCATCTTTTCCTGTCAATAATGTGAGACTTTCCTTAAGCTCCAATGTAGTGATTATCATCAAGTTCAAAATTCAAATTTCAATTTAAATGTATGCTTTACTATATAATTAATGTCCCGATTATAAATATTCGACCGCACCTGATATAGGTCCATCCTTGTCTGATATTTCTGCTTCGTTTACTATTTAAACGCATAGCAACTTATCTATTTTATAATATTGAAATCAACTGAAGTGTCATTTCAACGTTATTTTTTATTGAGTCTTATTGAAAAGTAAGCCTTCACATCAGCTTTCCATTCATTGTAGGCGCCTACCATTAACTTAAACATGTATTCGCCCGCTGGCACCGGTATTCGTCCGAACATTTCGTCACGCAGTATTAGATTCTTGACGATTATGTCATGCTGTAAGGAAAAAAAGTAAAATTTTACTTCTATTAAAGCGGCGGACATATTTACATACATTGTAGGGACAGGTGTGATTAATGTTCGAGTCCTTAAGAAGAATGTCAAAGAATATATTTAGAAAAGGATAACGCTTTCTGTTCGCCATAAAACCACAAAAATCAGCGGTAATATTGTATAAAAAAGGGCGGTAACCACTGGCTCTCTTGAAAAATGAAAGATTTATCTGTAAAGAGAGAAAAGGAAAAATATGGGTTAGTAAATACTGAAACTAAGCGAAAGCTGATTTTTGTATTGTAACAGTGTTGCCATAAGGCTACGAAAAATAATAATTGAGCGGACAAACGAAAGTATTATGCACTCGTAATGATCCTGTAGGACAGGAGGATTACACTTGACAAAACATTACAAAAAGAAATAAAAATAATAAATTAATTACAAACAAAAAAAAATATTCAAGAAATAATTTATTATATAATATATACTTAATTTTATTTTATATTTAAATTTAAAACATTTAATTTATTTTAATGCTAAAACAAGAAAAATCTTTAAATGAGCCGAAGCTATACAGTCCTGCAAAGGTCCATTTCTGCGATCCATTCTGAATAATATGTTCGAAAATGGTAGCGTTGCCTTGGATAATAATCCATGCCAAATAAACCAGTTTTCCATAAAAGAATTTGTTTTGGCGCAGTCAGAAAGTATGCCAACTATGTATGTGTTATAGCGGTCCCATCTAAATAATTTCTGCGAAGATTGTAGCGCTATTTTGGGCATTAATTTATGAATTTCATGCAGATATCTGATCAAATGAAAAATTTTCTATACAAGAACTTGATTGCGATCGTTCAGTTTGTATAGCAGCCAGCTACATGCTATAGTTGTCCGACAAATGAGCAGCTTCTTGGGGAGAAAAGAACATGTGCAAAATTTCAAGTCAATAGTCCAATAACTGAGGGACGAGTTCGCGTATATACAGACCAATATATACAGACATGGCTAAGTAAACACAACGCGTCACGCTGACCATTTACCATATATAGAGTCTGCGACGAAAATCACGACACTTTAACCCGTAACACTCAACAATATCCCATCACTTACACTGACATTATTAACCGGTATCTGGAAGAGCTGCACGTGCAGGGATAATGCGATCTCTCCCCTTTTCGGTACATGTAGGCGACAACTCTTGAAATCGGCGAAAGGTTTGTCCAACGTTTTGCACTCGATATTGGTTAGTTTTGTAAAAGTATCAACTAAACGACTTGAAATCACCAGTATTATTAATGCGAGCCAACAAAACTTCCAAGGGAACTCCATGTCAACAAGTTGTGATGAGAATTTTTCTGCTCAATCGTATCTCGCTTGTGATGGCAATATCTATAATTATAAAGAAATTAGAAGTAATTGCCTACATTAAAGTATGTAAAGCATAAGTCAATTATAGTTGCAACAACCTGTAAAAGTGGCCTACTTTTATTAGGTTCATTAAATATCGATTTGCTAGTTCAACAAACTAAATTTTTAAATAAACAAGTAAGCTATTGACTTAATTCGGGTGCAGCCGAATACTTGAACAATCTAGCGAATGGCGTTTCAAAAATAAGCTAAAACCGGAAAAACTGAACTTCGCTGAAGGCAGGAAAGGCCATCCGAACCGAGGCTTATAGCAAGAGTATTGAATGTGATATTAAGAGCTTGTCATACTTTAATTGGCTCAGGAGCTTATCTTGATGTGATCTATGTATATCGATTTCATTGAGTTTTGGCATAAAACTACATTATGCTAAGTGTAAAGATAACAGTCAATCCGGCTCTAACTGAAACATGCCTTATATAATATAATATGTTAAAATCGTTCAGATGGACGGAGATTCTTATGCTTTTCGTTTTTGCTTTTTTCTTGCTTTTTTTGCTTTTGGGAACCGCTGAGCTGATTGACATCACGTGTACTATAATAAGCTTTTTCAGATCGCCAATTTGTTTTGTATAAAATTATATGTAAACAATATAATTGAGCACTGCTAATAAGCTAATGATGAATGAAATATATTATAGTATAGATGTTTCATAAGTATATCTTTCGTGGTTATGGCTCAGTAAATCCAGAAAATCGATAGTCGCTTGTTTAGAAGCAGAAAGTTTTGGATTGAAAAAGATAATCTATGTCACATCTTCTGAAGCAGTTCAGCTTTCGGTTTTCATAACAATCGGACTCAGATATGTATATGGTTTCGGACAGAATAGACTGAGAAACCTTCAAATATCATAATCGTTCTTAGAAGTGTTAATAAATAAGGTCTAATAGGTCGGTTAGCGTGTTCGTACAGTTTTCATCAGTATCAGTGAAGAGACTTTAAAATAATATATGCTGGAAGAAGACATATTCTTGCTCCGTTTGATTATGAATTTCAGTCTTTTTGTGCAATAAAATGTGAAAAAAATTATTTATCATATAATTCCGATTGATAAGTTGAAAATTTTGGAAAAGGTCAAAATAAAGGGTTCCAAAATGTACACCTAAAATATTTCCCTACCGGACTGATTGATCTTATAATGTAGAATCGCACGGTAAATCATATATTTCCAGAACAACATTCAGCTTCCGAATTGATTTATATCTTAAACATTTCAAAACTTAACCGATTGTTTACAGCAACATTCTTGATTTCATATGCAAAATAAATATTAACAAATATTAATTATGAACAATATGTGCATCTGAGTATATATATATAATATATAATGTATGTGTAATAAGTATACACTTCAATATATGTTTTCCAATGAGAGCCAATGCAGCTTTCAAACAAATCAACGATTTGTTTAAATTTCAGCACTTCTCATAAACTTTGCGATCTTCGGAATCCCATCGAAGGCGCGTCGAGCATTCATCAAGTGATTTCCGTTTTCAACGAATGATAAACAACCCAAACACACACGCACACGCATACACATAGAGCCAATCACTGAGCGAAAGCCAAAGGAGGTTAGAAAAATGCTTGAATCGACAGCTTTTTTGCTTGCTCAAATTCGAAATTAAAAACAAAAAAACAAAAATCACAAATGAATTATAAACAAACAAATGAAATTAATAATCGAAATATCCAAATAAATAATGGCAATTTCGGTGGTAAATACGTGCGCGGAAGTTAGACGGGTAAGCGAAGAGTGTTCACAAAACTGAAATTTTTTGCTGTTGCATATGGGTAGGCTGGAGTGGCAAGTATATTAAATTTCTATGCACGGCGGACAAGTGGCCAGCGCTATTGGGGCGCACAAGCGTCTACAAATAATTACTCAATTATGTATGTATGTATGTGTGTATTTTTAAGTGTACTTTAGTTAACTTGTTGATCGCTTTCGAGCTGCGTAGCATAACGAATAAAACTAAACATATTGCAGTGAGTTCATAAAATTATTGCACTGATGAAGTAGGTGGTGAAGAGTGGGTCCATATGTGCGCGAGGCAACGTAAACTCTAAGAAGAGGTGTGTAGCATTTTATTTTATATATATTTTATATAGGAATGCTTTGGGCTTTCAATTAGTTCACCAGCCACTTAGCATATTTACAAACAAATATATTTATGCTGCATTGCCATAACAATAACAACAAGTGCGTAGATCAGATACAAGTATAAGCAAAATAAGCCATAAGTCCACACACCTCTTGGAAAAAATTTTGTTTTGAATTATCTAAATATATACAGGGTACTCAGTTGCCCGTTTAGACCGGTGCAGAAGCCTTTGAAATTTATGCAAAATTAAAAAAATTCTCAGTAGGTTGAAACCCATTGACAGCGAAAGTTAAAATAACTAAAATGAAAGGAAAAATAATTTACGAGCGCACTGAGGCCGAGAAGAAAAAGGGGAGAGGCGTGGAAACGGGTTAACTGGATTTCCGGCAAGACCTACATATGGACCTAACCTAACCGATGAACCTGGCTCCAAATTTTCTGTTGCTTGGCTTCATCATTTGACCTAGAAACTGTTGGTACTGCCGATAAAGCCTCTAACGCCATTCTAGATCAGGTTTTTAAAGGAAACCTAAGATTTATTGATACCTGAGAAAGCTGAAGTAATGCGTTTAATTTCCCAATATGTTCTCAAATAGACCTATAATTAAGAACTATTTAGCAGGTGCATTATTACAGCTTTTAGTTCCCACCTTATTATTCCAGTAGTGTTGTATCAGTCGCTAGTTCTCCAATCGTTGACTTAATTGTTTTGTAGCTCCAAACTATAGATTATGTAGAGAAGAGCATCATTAATATTCCTCGTTGTTCAGCAGTACCTCACAGTTTCATTCAGATTGAGTACTTCCGCTTGGAAGATTTTGGCAAAGTTGGGTTGGAGAATACAAACGCTTCTACGGGACAATCTATGTGGCTTGAGGTCCATTATTGCCTTTCAGACTCCTCCTACGAAACTTGTTCATTAGTGAACTCTAATTCAGGATCTCACTGCGACCGTAGTGTCTTCCAACAGTAGAACGTAGTTTCGGAGGTGCGAATATCAATGGGAGCGACTTTCGGATCATTTTAAGTATTTTTTTTTCATTTAAGTATTTTCATTTTGAAGTCTCTGTGGATATTCTTGGATTTACTGCTTTTCCACATGCCTAGTTTCACCTTTAATTCCCAGGCTTTTATTATATAAGTTTTATTATTTGTGTAATATAAATTTCGTTGTGTTAATAATTTTTGTATAGTAGACAGCTCTCGAAATACCGTTGAGATATTACTAGTAGTGTATATTAATGTCTAGAAGTGGTTGCTGTTGTCTAGCCTTTCATGTTTGTAAGTTAGGCCTTTAGAAAGCTTGGTTGCATCGGTACTATCTTTATATGATTATCTAACTTCTTTCCCTTTGTAGTATTTTCAGTATAAAATATGTAATATTTAGTGGTCTTTACCGTTGACATGGAATACAAAAATCTATACTTCGCAACCAATACACACAAACAACTGGACGCACGTCAACTCTTTGGCACCTTCTTTCCGGCGCTGCATTTCCTTTTAACACAATTTTGCTGATTGGGCAACTCACGCTTGATATAATACAATATACACATAGCACTGGAAGATGGCGATTGTGGGCGCATAATTTTCATAACATCGGCAGCTGTTCTCGCCGCTTTCGGCACTGGCGCAATGTTAAACAAATATTTATTTACAAAAGCCCTCAAGGCGCACAGACAGCGCCGGAGATGCTCGCATGGATCCAGTCCGAACGAGCTTGGTAAATACATATTACAAGTATCTCTGCTAAAACTAAAGTCTACAAGTAGTACATACAGAGCTATGTGTATGTTGCAGCATAACATGCAACATGGCCATCGCTGCCACCCGCTTACCCGGATGATCATGTTGTTGCACGCTCGTTACGGTTGCTTCAACATTTGGGCCAACATGTGCGTATGCAAAACAAACCGTCTACTTTGCCGCTACCAACCACGGGCTAAACGTGCCGTTATGCTACAATGCGCCCAATCAAATTCTTAGCGATTGTACGGTCCAAAAGCGTCTGTCGATCATTCTCGAGTAGTTGGTTGGTGGTTTGGATAATTGATTGGTTGCAGACCACCAACATTTCAGCTGACTTGCTGAGTGTGTACTGTGCTGTGCTGTGCTATGTTATGCGATGCTATGCTGTGCTGTGTGGTTCCCGCTTTTCTCATGGCCGTCGACACGTTCGCCGGAACATGATCGCGAACACACACGCAGCTTGATTTAGTTTTGTTTGTTTTCAATTCTTTTATTTTCTTTTTACCATACAAGTATATGCCGCTGACACGTTTTGGTGTTTCGTTTAAAGCTTTGTTTGTTTTTACTCAGTCTCAAGCAAAGTTAAAATGATGATGTCAAAATTTCAGCACAACAGCGAAGAGCTGTTTCAAAGCTGCCACTAAAATCGGTGAGATGTTTTCCTTCTGCATTTATCTCATTAACAAAGAAATGAGAACGTGTTGGCGTTGAGTTAACTTCTTGTGCTATACTACTGGACCGTATTGCCTCAGACCAGCTCAGCAAGCGTTGGTCAACTACCAGCCGCTGTGTAGTCGCAAATTCCTTTTGGCACAGGGTAAATCGTAAGAAATGTAGGCAACTCTTCGCTATATCGACTTTTTATAGGTACTGTAATGGATCAATGCTTCATCTATAGCTCTGAAACGAGTCATAACTTTCACAGAATCCCAGAAATTCTTAGAAATAAACTACGTATTTCGCATATTTTTTCAAAGCGGTCATTAGTATTGTAAGTTCTAGTACTGAGCAGTTATAGTTGTCTCATGAACTCTCGTTAATCGAACGTACATTCAGTAGCTAACTATTAAGTATAAAATTCTGAGAACTTCTAACTGAGAACGGCTACCAGACCTGTACTTTTACTTTTTTTATGTGGGGTTCTCAAATCATTTCGGGGTTTCTTTAAGGCGTGATTTTCTTTTTTCCAAAGCATTATTATTAATACAGTAATTAATATGGTACATTATTGTGAAAATTCCGTTATTCCATTGACAGTTCTTTGGATTGCAGCAGAAGTGTTTCGTTATGTTTCATGACTAATTGAGTGGGCCTCGTATCATTGCAACCAAATTAGTTCCGAATGCTCGCTAACAATCAACTATTGACAACGAAAGTCCGCAAAACACACTGGAGCCCAACAACACAGCTTCGGACCACCAACATTGTTGCTATTGCGTAAATAATTGCTGGGATCCCTTACGAGCTCCAAAATCCACAAAAATATGTTATTAAATTTGCCTTCCGTCTTTCTCTCCTTCGCGCTTTGAGATGTATTGACCATTCGGCTTGAGGTAAACACATTTTGATGGTGTTGATGCCACACAAGTTGCGAATTTGGACATTTCGAACGCGCTGGCGCCGCATTATAGACACATACGAGTACACAGGCAAATAGTACGAAGAATCAAAGCTCCAAGACACTGAGCCGTCAAAAATTCTTAGCTCTTTTCTTATAGTATGTAGTATGTATATATGGTTATATATACATAAAAACACACACAAATTAACAGGTACTGTCGGCAGCTGCACTGTAAGCTATATTTAACACGAAACCACACACAGTTGCACGCCGCAGGCGTTGCTACATATTTATTTATTTATTATTATTATAAACTTTTTGGGGAAACATTTTAATTTTCTCCCGAATTTTTTGGTTAATGTGAAAATTAGGCCAATTATCTGGGTTATGCTTTTCAACTAATATCACACGCATACGCACACGCATACGCACACGCATACGCACACGCATACACACACTCACACAGACATAAGTTCTTAGGTACTTCCTCTCTGCGCGCTAGTCTGCTCAACGTCACTGGCTGTTTGCTTTGGCTGCGCCACCAATGAATCGACACACATATGTTTTTAAATTCATATATTCATAATATGTATGTATGTGTGCATGTGCGTGCTCTTCAGCAGCACCAGCAACATGTCTTTTAACGCCAATTCTTGCTGCCAGTTTGTAAAACTTCCATCTTTCGGTTAGCTTGCCGCAGCGCCTAAGTTCAAGTGGTTAGTAGTGATGGCCTCTGTTTTATGTTGTTGTGGTTTTTGTACAACAACAGCTGTCCATTTACTCACACATGCAATTCAAATGCTTAGCTAGATATTTATTTTGGTTTGTATGGGTCATGTGGACAGTATCAAAAATCATTTGATGAGCACCACAACAACAATAATGATAATAGTAACAACAATAGATGCTTTGTGTGAATAAAATGATTTTCGTTTGATCTGCAAATGAATAAGAAACAGAAGTCCAGCGCCATGCAACATTGTAAATATTTGTTAAAGGTTGAGGTAATTCGGTTATTGTTATTCGAACAATAAAATCTTGCTTTAGAAATCGCTAATTGATTACTAAGTTTGTCATATTCGATGCGGCAAAGAATAACTTATTAAGGATTAACAATTTCTATACCTTGTAGCGACTCTGCTGAGAATAATTCGGTTTAGTCGACTAAGATTCTATTTTCCTTTGAGAGGGTAGACTTTAGCCCACCTCCAAACCCCTGATGACTTTATAGGAAACTTTCGTCCGGCAATGGGAGATTATCAGTCGAAGCTCCTTTCGAGAGACTACCCTTAAATCTTGTTTGACGTTGGCCCAAAACTACGACTACGGCCTACGACAAATAGTTTGACCAAATAAGATCTTTTTAATACAAAACTATTTTCAGAAAAGTTTCTTTAAAAGTCCTCTACAGACAAGACGCCATTTCTCTGAATTTAATATTTTTTCGAATTGTTTTGCCTAGTAGGAATTAATGGTATCAAAGTGAATAAAAACAAGCCAGCTGTTTAAAAATTTTAACGCTCCAAAATTGGTCAGAAAAGTTATCTATTACTTTATAGGTGTCAAACTAAAGATATTTAAGACAAGAAAAACTTTTTGTAGATATTTTTGAAGAGCGTTACCACTTGTTTAAAAAATTCAAAGCACCGAAATTGGATAGAAAAGCGATCTATTACAGTTTGGGTGTCAAACTACTACAAACTTACAACCTGATATTTTTGCAGAGGGATGCCATATTAAATTGGTCAAATAAACTTAATATTTAGTAATAGTATCAAGAGAAACGTATTTAAGATATCTTTAATGTAACGACACAAACAAGGTTTCAAAGTTAAAGCTTAATATTTTTAAGACACATTTCTGGTTCTTCAGGAATTTTATTACAATTGCATTGAACTATTTTTGTAGATAATTCAATTTTCTACAAATATAAGAAACAGAAATAGTACATACTGAGATATGAATTTTCCTTTCTAATAATATGGGTAAATATGAGACTGCTTTGAAGGACCTTCCTACTAATATTAAGAGCTCATACTTGGAAACAATTTTTGAGGTGTCTACCAATCAATTTTTCGAAGTATATAGCACAAAAAGTATTTAAACTTTTTTCACCCAATCTAATGTACGTATTTATACTAGGATCATGCCGTAGTATTCAAAGTCGCTTAGTCAGTTGGTATAATATGTGCACAGCCTAAGCTGGATTTAATGACCATTTGTGATCAAGTGTTCCATCCACGTTGTTTTATATAAACCACCTTCAAGTGTAATTAAGGTTATGTTACATAATAAGGAAAAATTATGTTTTATGAAAATCTTTAACTTGGTGTTGATCGGTGAGTTTGTATGACAGCTATATGCTATAGTGGTTCGATATCGGTGATTTCGATAAATAAGTAGCTTCTTTTGTAAAAACTGACGTATGCGAAATTTCAGATCGATATCTTAAAAACTGAGGGACTATTTCGCGTATATAAAGGCAAACAGACCGACCAACATGGCTAAATCGCCGCAGCTTTACTTAGAGGGTCTACGCAGTTTCCTTCCAGGTATTACAAACATCGTGGTAAAATTAATATATCCTGTTTAAGGTATTGAAATAACTCACTAGGCAGTTAGGATCTCTGAGAATTCTACTTTTTTGGCTGTTTTAGAGGCTATAGAACAATTCTTCGGCATTCAACTGCGGTAAAAACTAAGCACTTTGCTAATTAGCAATACAACGACTTACTGTAAGGTTCCGAGATAGACTTGGTACCCGAAACTCAACTCCTATTCATACGACTAAAGTTGCCCTTTGCAAGGCATTGTTTTACAAGTTCAAAACGCTGCGACACGAGGTTGTTGTATGTTTTCGTTGTCTTCTATAATGATCGAAACCAATACAAATAATGTCCAAGAGAAGTCTGAAATACTTGTATTGGCATTATAGACGATAACGAAAAAATACACCATTTAGAGCTCACTAACTAAGACCTTGTCCAACAAATCTTTCCTTTGACGCTCAATACTGTCTATAAAAGGCTGTTCGATATTTTTAGTTTCACACACACCCATATATGTATATATTCACCAAACCTATTAACCTATTGAACACAGTTTCGGCGCGAAAAAAAATGCGTGAAAATTTGCCAGGCCCATAAAAATGCGGAAAAGACGCATAAAACTATAATCCAGTCGCGCCAGAGCGTCATAGCCAATATTGACTTACAGCCCCAATTTAACGCGTATAAATGGATCAAAGGCGAAAAATTGTGCTTTTACAGCACAAACAGTTGAACACATGCATATCTATATATGTGTATGGTATATATACATATGTATATAAAATAAGTGCACGTATTAAGCGGCGACCACCAGCTGCAACGGGCAAGCAATAAAATTAAAGCAAATATTTTTAAAACAATAAACAAATCGCTGCCATCAAACGGCGCGGCGCGGCACAGCGAGGCGGCGAGACCTCCAAAATTGCATTCCAGATGCAGTGGTGCAAACATACATATATAAACAGGCATGTGACTCGAGTACACGAATGAGTAAGCGTTGACTTTCAGCGAAATGCCGTTGACGGGCGATGAACATTCGACTGAGTGACTGCAGATCGCCACGGCTGCTGTCAAGTAATGCAACAACATACATACATATATACGAGCATATAGATATGTATATGTATAAGTGCTTGCGACAATAAAAAATCACATAATCGGCAACACTCAACGCCCACCTGGCGACACAGCGCAGCTGCCGATCCTGCTTTCGGTAGCAGTTCAATCTACGAGCTCCGCTTGCCCCGCCACGCA
The DNA here is from genome assembly GCF_042242935.1 of Bactrocera oleae. NCBI lineage: Eukaryota > Metazoa > Arthropoda > Insecta > Diptera > Tephritidae > Bactrocera > Bactrocera oleae. The sequence continues at coordinate 66,125,703 of NC_091540.1, read as the reverse complement.
CGTGTTGCAAGCAAATAAAAGGTAAAGTTTCAAGTGAAGTCCGCCTTCTATAATCATTTGCAGCTTTTACTGACCTGGAATCGCTGTCGCTTAGCTTAATTAGCCGCACTCAAGTGCACACAGCTGTGTCGCTCAGGTAAGGCCGCCAAAGGCGAGCGGCCACAACTAAATTCGCTTTTGATAATTTTTATTTTCTTGTTGTTGTTTTTGTTATCATTAATAATATTAATGATCTGTGGCATTGCGGCGACTCATCATTTGTTACCCATTAAATGGCTAAATGTAGGAGAACGCCGGTCAGCGGCGTACTAAGCTAGAAGCCAGTGGACCGACAGCTGCTGCGCTGATCGTAGAATCTCAAATGAGTAACATCTGTGAAAACATTGCGCCAAAAATTGTAAAAATAACCAAGTAGCCGTTAAAATAACGAAGACCTCGCCTCTAGCTGGCGCTTTATGATGAAAAGATTGCGCTACTAGGGTGATACCGAAAGTAAACTTTTTTAGTTACATTCATTTCAACTCTGTGGAAAGTTTAAGAAAAGTTCTTAAATTAAAATTGAGAATATTCGCACGGTACCTCGAAAAATCTATGCTGAGCATTAGAAAACAAATTTCGATCTAGGTCTTCTACAACAAAATGTTCACTGTCTTATTAAACTACCTTTATAAAAACAATCGACGAATATGATTTGAGTATTTAATATTAATTATTAATTCTAGTCGGCAAAAAATTTCTTCAGGGTCTAAAAATTTTTGTTTTTGAAACCAGTCTTCAAAAAAAAAGATTTTTCGATTTCATATACGACAACCTCCGTTCTCATAATCGATTTATAATTATTTCAGAATACATAATATTTATTAATTCTGAGCCCCCAAAAGTTTCCTCAAGGTTCAGCATTTAAATTTTCGCAACCATTCTTCAAAACAAAAATTGTCGATCTCTTATAGGACCACCACCGTTCTCACAATCGATCCCTAATAGTATTGGAATATTTTGCAATATTTATTAGTTCTGGGCCTCAAAATGTTTCTTTAGATCTCAAAATAATGTTTTTAAGTAGTTTTCAAAGCAAAAACTTTTACTTCTATATAGGACCACCCTCATTCTGATAATCAAATCATATACGTTTGTGATTTATTTGCGCTTTTCGCGGCATTGATTTTTTCATCTTCATGTCATCTTTTCTCACGTTTTTTGCTTTGTTTTTATTTGGCTTTCTCATTTCGTGAAATAGTTTTCGTATATTTACCCCGCACGTTATGGGCACCGGCATTTGTTTGGATGTAGCATCAGCTGTGTGTGCGTGTTTATTTTTTTAATAACTGATCTTTCATTGCAAAATGATTTATTAACAAAGATCTCTTTAGTAATTGTTTGCTCCAAATTTAGCTTAGCTCTACAAAAGTAAAGCAAATATGTTAGAAAGCTTTTACTTGCGCTAATTGAATAGCAGCGTGTTTGGGGAGGTACTGAAGTAAACGGTATATTGATAATATTTTACCGATAGGACTAAGCTGGAAAAACCAGATTGTTTACAGTTAATTTTGCTTAGCAGAATATCCGCTATTTTAGACGGCTTTAGATTATTCCTGATAGAATATTAAATTCTTTTCAAAAAAAGTTTTACTTTATGCTTTTCGGAAAGAAATTGCAAGTCCTGCAATATTGTAACTAAATATGAGTTCGAGCAAATTTCAGCATGCAAGGCGGTCCAGCTTTGACTAAAACTACATTATAATATTTAAAGCATTTCATTAGTTAGTAAACATTACAGAGCCTGGTATGGCTATAGAGCTTTCGCGTTTCTTTCATTGGAAATTAAACTCGTTAAACCGATTATCTCGGAGTGGTCGCATCAAGGCTCTCTCTCTCACTTAGCCATAACACTGAGTAACACACGGTTCGGTTGCTCACGTTACCCGGGCTTTTCGACGTGAACACAGGAGTAGGGGTTGGGTATGGCAGCAAATATAACTGGATAGCCAGGGTAAGTATCACACTTTATTTACACGCAGTGTGATTCCCTTCCGTCCGGCTTTTTTTATATAATGCTGGAAAATGTAATTCAAGCCACTAAACTGAAACACAGTGGCACTGTCTACTCTAAAAGGACGATGCTACTGGGATAGCCAGATGGCATACACGCACAACCTTTTCTAGGCTAGAAAAATAAGTGAAAGATGCTCTTGTAGTTACTGAGAGCAAAACAATGTACTCGACAGCTATAAATTTGAAAAAGTGAAGGACTTACACTCTCTATCTCTATGAACTGTATGAGCTATACGGCAACATGAAGTTAAGCGCATGAAAATCCAACGAATTCGCTGGTTAGGTCATATTGTATATGTACATGGAAGACGATGCGCCAGTGAAAAGGTCTTTCGATTTGAGTCCCATGGGTGTGCAAGGGAAACAAGGAGCCCACGCATCCAATGAGAGGACCGGCCAGTACTTGGGACATACAGTTGGAATGCAACTGGCGAAGTTTTACCATCAATTCTGTCAAATTTGATAGCAACCGAGTATTTGAGAGCTATAAGCCGGCTCTTAAAATGTCCCTTAACGATTCATGAATATTTACTTAGCTGAAACAATTTAATATAGACATGATAACTGATTACCACTGAATACCGAGTTTTGAAAGTGTTGACAATGGGCTCAGCTAATGTTAGAGGTTTTACAGCCGACAAAAAGAACGAGAAAATTTATTTTACCTTAGAAATTGGTACATACTTTTAGCAAAAAAGTGATAATAAACACAAGAAAGTTTGTCAGGGAAAAAGGTATTATTCTTTTTATAATACTGGAGGTTGTCTTCTTCTTATTTTCTCAGAAAATTATGTGAAATAAAAAAAGTGTAGCTTTAAATTCTGAAAATTTCTAGTTAAAGATTTTTAAGCAGAGTTGCATTTAAAGTTATTACACGAGTATCATCAACTCTCTGATATCGAGCTTTCAACACCACCAGACATTTACTTATGACAAACTGCAGTTGACTTCTGTCACCTCAACTGTGCTGATTGACAACTTTATTAACAGCTTGAAGTTAGCTGTGACAGTGAATGTCAACATTTCGGATTTTAAATGCATTTTATTAGTTTAATTTTTAAAATACGTACATGCAACCCTCCTTCTTCAAGTACTCCTTTTTTAAATTTCCTTCAAAAAATATTTTATTACGACACGATTTGGCTTTTCCCTCACAAAGTGACTCCGTGGGGAAATCAAATAGTTTGTTAAACATTAGGGGTGACTTTTCGTGAAAGGGCCACTGTGGAGAGCAGAATTACATTTACAAATATGCCATCAAGTATGAAGAATTAGCGAAGTAATGGAGTTACTCACACCATTGTAGGTGTCATATTTTATTCATAACTTTTATATTTAAAATCGGAAAAAAATATAAAATAGATGAAATAAAATAGAAACTCTCGAATTGCACATATGACACGAACTCACGTAGCGGCAATCGTGTTGGTGTGTGGCATGTGGCAACAGCTTGTCGGCGTAGCATACGGTCAGTTGCACGACCAGCTCGAGCGCCAGTAGCCACTTGTAATTCTAGTCACTGCATATGGCGAGTGTAGCGGCAAGCTGTCAGTGTGGCAACACGATGCTGACGACGGCGATGGCGTTGAAGGCGATGATGTCTTCAGTGGCCGAGACGTGCACTAATTGAGTTGGCAATTTTCTGGTCTGAAATATATACATATTTTTTTTCATGCCATATTTCTTACACGAGCCACCAGCGTCGCCCCTGTTATATGTATACCTATACATACAAGTAATGTTAGCTCTTGTTGCAAGTAGTTACTTAGACATTGGGGAATTCTTCTTAAGTCAGCTCAAGAGCGAGCGTAGTGACGTGCATCCCTTTTCGCCTTGCAAATTCCTTTTTGCATTTTACAAGCCCTCAGCACTCAATCGATTATGACAGATGTTTAAGAAAGGTCAATTGGATTATGTCTGCTGCTACATACGCGATTTATAGAAAATATTCTTTCTTCAAAAATTGTGAATAATGTATCCAGCTAAGTGCTTGTAGCATGTAACTATCAGCTTTTGATGTGGCGGTGGTTAAAATAGAGCTAATGGTTTTGGCACATGTCATGATTGGGTTGGTAAATTAAGCTGAGAGTGTGAGTGAGAGCCTTTAATATTTAATATACTTGAGAAGATTGTGGTTAAGTAAAATCTTATTTGTGGTAATAGTACGTAATTTTTGAGAGTTATTCAAACACGGTTAGACGATCACCCACTTTATTTAATGGATTTGGAAATAATATCTCTACAGTCCTGAAAGTCTCGAGGTCCATATTCAACGAAAGCTTTTGTGAATCTTCGCATTAAATTTTTTGAACTGGTGCGGGCCCTTAATGAAACTCCTCATGCAATAAACGTTGCTACTATTCTCACTTTTTGACTACTTCGTGATACATCCGTACCCATTGACATTATAACAAGGCAATAGATCTAGGCATATTAAGTTATTTTTTGTGTTTGACATCACTGCTTCTAAGACAAGCCCTCATTCTGGAAACATCTTTGGTAAAAAGATTGTTAATTAATCGTCAACCATCTTGAGTTCTGTTAATTTGTAAAAAATATCAGCACCTCGAAGCAGATAGCCTTTTTGCCGGGTATCTCAGGAAATAAAAAAGCTTTACCTTGTAGTGGAATTTAGTCAAAATCACTGGACTATTCCTTTACCTTAAATATAACACTAAACAAGCTTTTGGTTTGATGATTAAAAAGGAGCAAAAAGCATTCTGGAACCTTATCGATTCAATAACAATATTGCTCGATGCAGTCGGAAATTCTTGATTATTGTTTTATATTAGCGGAATTATATTGAGTCGAAGAAGACGGCTTCGATGTAGCTTCCAATCTAGATATGTATATGGTACGCCGCTCCCTAAATTCCATCCAACAAGAAAGGCGTCCCAGCAGAAACTAATTGTACGGAAGCTTCTGAAATAGTTCAACGCTTATGGAAAGCCTACTGGCGGATTTCCTTTAACACGTATGTATGGAGTATGGTCTCACCTAGTTCAATCTTATCTACCTGAGCTTTGGTGATCTGTTTTTTTCTCTTTTGAACTTTTCTAGAAGATTCTTATTTAAAGACAGCGTTTTCTCCTTGTGATCCCTACTTATTCCCTTTAATGGAAATATTTTGGGTCTGTATCTGAATCCCAATAACCAGAGAAATCTTATGTGTTTTGCTTTTGTTTCTGTAGCGAAAGAAAATATTACCCAAATAATTTTGAGGCATATAGATAAGTAAGATTGGATACGAATCCGAATCAGTACCGACTACGTAGACCTGACTGTCGAGAGAGCGGACCATTTGTGTTATTGACATCAAGTATAACAATTTCGTGATACTAGCACCTGGTTCTATGATGAGCCTGATGTAATTTAATATCTTCAGACCACAAAGGATCGACTTTGCTCCAAGTAGCTTGCTGGGCTCGATTGCAATACATAGTTCACAGTAAGAAGTACATTTAAAACCTCGTGTGTGCCTCAAAAATAAATTGTAAGTCATGGAGAACAAACAAATTCTCCGTGCCACCGTGCACCGACACTTGCAACATGAGTTGGTTAGCGTCAGCTAGGCCATCAAAAGCTGTTGAACGCTGACAGTCATTAGTAATAATGACGCTATGAATATCAACGCTGCAACAACTGCTTGCCACAGCAGCAACAAAGCAATAAGTTGCACTTAAACACACGCACACACACATGAATACACTCACAGGTAACAAGCATAAGCATTTTCCTCCTAAGAATTAATTAAACAAAATTATAGTGTTTAGCTGCTGTTGTTTGTTGTTGCTGGCATTTGCGAATGAGTTGTTGCAACGTGGCTTGCGTGCGGTAAGTAAGCAAGCAACAAGCCAGAGCACTTTGACAGCTAGTTAGAAATTGATGATGGTGTTGTTGTTGTTGTTGCTAAGCCGAGTATCGTTGTTATTCTCATTGTTTCTGTTATTTTTGTTGTTGTTGTCGTTATAATTTATGTTGTTGTTGCAACCATTGCTGACTATTGCAATCTTTCGCTTTATTTGAGCAATTTTTAATGTTGTTGTTGTTGTCGCAACAACTGTACTGCCAACCACACGGCGTTGCCAGCCATCTGCTTAAATACTTGCGATAAAAATCTAAATTAGACGCTAATTTTTAATAACAACACTATGTAAAGCGTTGCACGGAGCAGCAGCCGAGTGCCAAAGATCGGGCAGCAAACTCTTTTAACAACAACAACAACATGCCTGAGTAAATATGGAAAAAGGAAGTGGCACATACTCACCAGGCCAGTTTGTGGCATTAGTAGCAGCAAAAAGATTGCAACAACAATATGACATGAATTGAAGTCGAGTGCTTGTGGCAGGCGGGTCGTTGCAAGCAGATGGTTGCGATTAGGCGACGCATTAAACACGTTTTGTTGATTAATTATGCAGCAAGCGTGTTTCGAAAGCAAATCACCGGTTCATGTGTATGTGTGTGTGTATGTGTTGCTGCACACCCAGCAACAATCACCGTATGCGGCTGTGGCAACATTAAGTAGCGCGCTTTTTTGTTGCCGACTTGCCAACTGCAATGGATACAAGCGCGAACACATTAGCCTGGTATGCCGACCACCGCGAAAGAGGTTAATGCCGATCGACAGGTGTGGACCAAGCGATCATAGGTGTGCTGCCCACGTCATGACGGCGATGGTGACGGTGGCAACTTCAAAGCTCTAACTTGCGAATTTTATTTGCCACGTCGCAGTCACGCTTGCCCACAACTTACGCACACACGCATGCGCATGCGCATATGTGAGTGTTATTAGTCCAAGCTGCATAATATTTAATGGGTTTTAGTACTAGCGGCAGTCGATAGTTCTTACACACCTTATTGAGCGACACAGATTCGCTATGAGTGTGTGTAATTTTGATTGTCTGGCATGTCAACGCGCGTCAGACGTTGCAGTTGGTAAATGAAGCTGATATCATAGACACATTTTTGAATATGCATACATGCATATTTCTCTGAGTACTCACCTTTGGCCGTTAATGGAATGATCAACTAATGATCTCAGATGGTATTGCTAAACTTCCGCAAAAGTCAAGTCTTTGAACAACACTCTTGACAAAGGACTAAAGTGGAAGTCCCATATAACCACATCTCTCAGTAAAATTACTCGAGTTTTGTCTTCCACGTGCATCATCGATCTGATTTCGAAACTAGTTTATTTTCCACGTGGAACCTTATACTTTTCGGTTGGTCAATTACAATTCCGTGCACTGAAGACCCTAAACCTAAAAAAAAATGTTAGTTTCGGAGCTTATAAACTCCGAAAGTCATCGAATACACTTCAGTTTTTAGTCCAGCGTAGAAGAGTATTCCAGGTATCTGCTTATATTATCTATCACATCTTCGACCAAGAAGAAGTGCTTCATTTTCGTATACTTCGCTGTCTAGGAATCTCCACTTTAAGTTTGGTGACGAAGCGTTATTGAATATTCTGTCGATTTTTATAGGTATTCGCAAATTATAGCCTTCAAAGATTGTGTGTATCAGACTTTTAATCAAAATAGTGGGTTCTAGTAATTTCGACACAGATAATAAATAATAATAAGTTTCGGAAGTTTTGAGTTTGTTAAAATATGGTTTGAATTAGAAGGAGAAGTCGTCAACCTCTTTATATGCTAAATTTGTCCCTTTGGAGTTAATGAATATTGCATGAATATTTGCTGAACCTCAGGCAGTCCATTGCTATCTAATCGGCCACAACTGCATATTTTGTCATTAGTTTTTACTCGACTTGTCTTCAGAGACTGATTGTTGACTTTGCCTTGAAAAAAATACATATTTTAGAAGAATTATATATTTCCGGAATGCTCTGACTATTTAATAATTTTGTATCGCTGTAAAAAGCTTGTATAAAGACAGGGATATGTGTCTACGACAGACGCAAAAACTCTGACTTAAAATTTACCACAGGTTAAGAGATCTATTAATAACAAGCTATTTATACTCTAAGACAGATCTAGACTCTTAACGCGAAAAATTGAATGAAGATTTCATTTAATAAAGATTGAGTGCATGTTGTCATTAGCAATAGCAAAAAGCTCTTTCCGTATTGGACGTGTATGGGTGCCCGGTCACAGAGGAATCGCCGGATAATGCAAAGCCGTTGATCTTGCACAAATTTCATCCAACTGGAAGCGAGTCGGTACTTCGTTGTTCTCTTACATTCTAACGCTGGACCTATGGACCTCCTGTGAGCTTGATAAGCGCTGGTCAACAACCAGAATTTGTGCGACTACGAGATCCTTCTATCCCAGAGTGAACCGTAAGAGATCATCTGAACTACTTGCTTTTAGCAAGGTCAATCTCGCCGCAATTGTAGGTGTTCTGCTAAATATTTTGTCGAACGATTTTTGCCAAAGCTGTATGGAGGAAGACGAGGTGGAAGATAAATCCAAATGTACGATTAAACCCTAAGACTGAGGTACAGAAGTCGTGGGTTTGCCTTTTTCATAGAATACATGTAGAAAAGTAAAGATGTAGGGAACCTGGTATAAAAAATTTCAAAACTTTTACTGACGAATGTATTAGGCCCCTTTAACCCGAAGTTGTAGAAAACAATCTGCACAACACTTCGTCCGCTCCTGCTCACCCAGAGTGTAATGAGTTGTCTTAAATTGCTACACAGTAATTTGCAGTATCCGATGGGCCGCTAACGGGCGTCACGCACCTACCCATATTTACCGAGCGTGCAAATAAATTTGTAAATTGTTCTGAAATGTGCGCACATGCCAGCCAAACCGCCTCAGCACTCAATTTCCCCGCCCTCTGCACTCTGTCTGCCATCAAAGCGCTGATATGTGTGCACTTAGTCACTCCCAAAGCAACGCTGAGTTAATGCGCACTAATGTATGTGTATGTGTGTGCGCCGCCGCGTTGCAGCTGTTGTCAATTATTCCGCTTGCGCATGCGCCGTGTTGCACTTTGCGCGCTGTCGCATAAATCTTACACTCATGCGCTTGCCGGTCGCTCGGTTGACAGATTCGTTAAAAAATCTCGCTCGCCGTCGACGCAGCAAATCTCGCTTCGCAACTCGCACATTCATCAGCGCGGCGCTTTAGTTTAGACTTTATGGTTGTTGTTGCTGTGTTTATATTTTTATACTCTCGCAACCTGTTGCTACAGAGTATAATAGTTTTGTTCACCTAACGGTTGTTTGTATCACCTAAAATTAATCGAGTTAGATATAGGGTTATATATATATAAATGATCAGGATGAAGAGACGAGTTGAAATCCGGGTGACTGTCTGTCCGTCCGTCCGTCTGTCCGTCCGTCCGTCCGTGCAAGCTCTAACTTGAGTAAAAATTGAGATATCTTTATGAAACTTGGTAGACATGTTTCATGGTACCGTGAGACGGTTGGTATTGCAGATGGGCGTAATCGGACCACTGCCACGCCCACAAAACGCCATTAATCAAAAACAAATAACTTGCCATAACTAAGCTCCGCAATAAGATACAAGACTGTTATTTGGTACACAGGATCACATTAGGGAGGGGCATCTGCAGTTAAAATTTTTTTTAAAAAGTGGGCGTGGTCCCGCCTCTAATAGGTTTAATGTGCATATCTCCTAAACCGCTAATGCTATAATAACAAAATTCACTGGAAGCAAATGTTTTTAGCACTTCTATTGACGGTGTGAAAATAGTTGAAATCGGGTGGCAACTCCGCCCACTCCCCATATAACGGTACTGTTAAAAACTACTAAAAGCGCGATAAATCAAGCACTAAACACGCCAGAGACATTAAATTTTATCTCTGAGATGGTATAAGATGACTTTATAGGAACCGCGTTCAAAATTAGACAGTGGGCGTGGCACAGCCCACTTTTAGGTGAAAACCCATATCTTGAGATCTGCTAAACCGATTTTAACCAAATTCGGTGCATAACGTTCTTTTCATGTTTCTATGTCATAGTGCGAAAATGGGCGAAATCGGACTACAACCACGCCTACTTCCCATGTAACACCATTTTCAATTCCATCTGATTCTTTCACATTCCACTATGCAAATCAGGTAAAAATGATTATATCGGGGTAAAACTTTGCGTGAATAATGCAATTAAAGTATGCCACCTTGCGGCCAAAAATTGTCTAAATCGAACCAAAACTGTTCAAACCCCTAAGTACTAAATATGTGGACCCCAGTGCCTATAGTTGACCTTCTACCGAAAATATCAGTCAATCCACAAAGAAATCTCAAACGAGTATACCATTTGACCTTGCGAGAGTATAAAATGTTCGGTTACATCCGAACTTAGCCCTTCCTTACTTGTTGTCATTGTTTTTTTTTTCATATGCCACAAAAAATGTTGGAATTAGTTTCGTTTGGAATGCTTTATTGGCGTCAAGTTCAAAGGTCATCCAAAACACATTGTACGAGCGACTGTCTAGCGCATGTAGGCGGTCGGCCATACATTTGCGGGCGGAGACACGGGTTAGAGGTGAACGAATGAATTCATTTGCTTTACTAATGTGCGGAATATTGTACAATTTGCCGCGTGGTGAGTGGTCACTGGATATTGTTGTGGCATATTATTTTTAATTTATAGCTCCAGGAAATCACAATTCCAATTATATATATTTCGCCCCTACAAATGAATTGAAATTAAATTCTGATATCACTTTGAACAAACATTTTACTATGCATGATATCCCTTTCAATTAAAGTTAGTTTAATTTGTGAGACATTCGCCAAGTTACAGCATTATATTTTTGAGTTAGTCCTTTAAGTTGTTATATCCACTTGCAAGCTAGAAAATATGAGTTTTTTCTTGAATTTTTTAACTTGACATAACATAACTTAACTTTGTTTGACCTAACATATTCTAAGTTGACTTAACGTAGTCCTAACTTAACATAACATAGCTTAATATTGAATATTTCAAGATAAAATGCAAAAAATACAATGCAATACATTTTTTTAGTATACCAGCTTAATAACTTAACTTTATTTAACGGCATAACGTACTATACCTTAACATAACGTATCGTAATATTGAAACTTTCAAGAAAGAAACAGCGAAATACAGCTCAATAATTTAAAAGCGAAAAAACTGAATAACTTTTTTAACTTAACGTAACATAACTTAACATAATGTAGCATAGCAAAACATTTAAATATAAGTCATTAAATTTATAACAACAATGAATTTTTCACGAAAAACACCAAAAAACTCATTCATTTTATAGCAAAACAAATTAATAGCTTAACTTAACTTAGTGACATAAAATAGCATAATTTAACAAAACGTTTAAAAATATTAAATTTTTAAGAAAAAAAAACAAAATACAACTCACTAATTTTTTAGCAAACCAACTTAAAAACTTAACTTACTGACATAACGTACTAACTTAACTTAACATAACATAGCATAATATTGAATCTTGCAAGAAAATATACTATTCATTATTTTATAGTAAACTACTTTTTAACTTAACCTAATGTAATAACGGCAAATGCATAACTTAACATAACGTAGCGTTATATTGAATTTTTGAAAAAAACCAAAAATACATAAACAAAATACAATTAATTGATTTTAGTGTAAAAAAACTTAATAACTTAACTTAATGTTATAAGAGAGCATAACTTAACATAACATAGCATAATCGAAATTAAATTGAATTTTTCAAGAAAATACAACAAAATACAGTTTATTGGTATTATAGTAAAAAACAACTTAATAACTTAACTTAACATGATGACATAGGAATAACTTGCATAATATAAAATTTTTCAAACAAAAAAACCAAAAATATACAACTAATTCATTTTATAGTAAAAAAGCTTAATAACTTGCATGGCATGTTACCGCTAACGTAAGCAAATTTAAATGAACTTTATCGAGTTTATCGAATTAAGTTTTCTATATGTGAAGCACAACGGATAATGTTTCGAAATTAAGCCAAACACTTAAAAAGATAGTATAATCAGCTAAATAGAACATAAATTAGCATAGCATAGGACATACTATGGATTAAGAAACGCGCAATATTCCTATGTGAGTGAGTAAGCAATGCTATTATCAATATTATTGACGCAAAAAAATAAAAGTTTACTATATTGCCGAATTCGCTCAAATCGACTAATTATTGGCGGTCATAAAACTTTTCAGACGGCACTTTCGCTTAACTGGCTAACGGTACATGCGCACATAACAATCACTTATTAGCAATATTAATTTAAAGTAATTTTGAACAGATTTTTGCACTTAAAGACAGGTGTTCAAACGATGATTTATGAGAACGCACCTATAAACTTGGTACACACGGTAAAAGTTCCTACCATAAACTTGTTGTGGTCATACTAAGCACGCAAAACATACATACATACACGTGTATGTATAAATAACTGTTATGAAAATTACCTTAATTATCGGTAAACTGAACTACTTGAAGCAAATGACAAATTTGCACCGAACAATCTAAATAGGAAGGAAAGTGTTATCACAAGAAAGAATTGTCATACACACATGCAAACACCTAAAAGTCCCGTTACGTAGTACACATGGTATACTAATTGTGAAATTTTTATATCTTTGCACTCAGTAAGCCCTCATACAATAACAACAAATTCAATGAACGACAAATGAAGTCAACAAGTCGCCACGCTTGTTGTTGAGATAAGAACCGCCATTCTCGGTGCAACCACCTGTTGAAACAAAACGAGCCTCAATTACGAAATCATCTCATGCACATACAAACATATTTACATATTGTATATACAAACAAAAGTACATAATTCAGTGATAAATGCGTAGACACCAACAAGCAGCAAAGAAGCGTAAAATCTAAGAAATGTTTGCACTAAGAACTCACTATCGTCTGTCCAAACGTAGTGAAGAAGACAAAGCTGCTATTTTGGTAATGCCTACGAGTGTCATACATACATACATAAATATACATATATATATATGAATATATGTCAATTTGTTGTTGGAATATTGGTTTGCTTTAGCATTCAATTTCCAGTTCGCTCGTGTCTGATAAGCGCACACGCGTTTCCGACGAAGGCAAATAGTTGGTGCTTGGGGAAAGAAAAAACTTTCAACCATGGAATAGCACTAAGGTATACATACATACATATATTCACTAGATATACTTCACGCATTTGTACATATAATGATTTGTGCTTTTGAAACACCTGTGTGAAACTGTGATAAATTCACCAACGTTTGAAGTATTTTGTACTCTAAAGTGGATATTTTACACATACATTTACATACATACATATACAGTCAAACCTGGTTAAGAGCGAGTTCAAGGGATCAGATTTTTTTCTCGCTTATAAAGGTTTCTCACTAAAACAACAACACGTTGATATTCGTTTAGACATTATAAGTTGTTCTAAGAGTTGTACTGTTAGTTGCAAATGATATAATACAGTTAAATATTATATCTTTGAATTACAAGAAAACAACATTGTTCCTGATTCCTGAAAAAAAATAATGAGTTATACATACAAAAATTGTCGCTTATAGAGGTAAATACAAAAGAGGCTGTCAGTTATAGAGGTAAGAGTGGGTAAAACGACTGTCACTTATGGAGGTTTTTGCTTCTCACTCATAGAGTTTTTTGAGAGTTCAAAGTTCGGGACCTGAGAATTATTCTCACTTATAGAGTTTTCTCGCTTACCCAATTCTATCTTACTCAGGTTTGACTGTATCTCTAATCACTTTCATCTGGATTTGTACTATACGAGCATATTCATGTGATGATTGTACTACCTATGAGTTCTAATAAAAATATATCTATTATTTTTGCTTAATATTGAAGGTTTTATTTAGCATAGTTAATATGATACGATTTAAGTCATATATGCACCGTTTTCTTCAATAATTTGTTGCCAATTTAAAGGTAATAATCATAATGCCGTTCTCATAGAAACCTATATGTACCTATTGATAAAAAACCGGGACAGTCGTTTTGCACAAGCTTTTACGAGTATGAGGCGAATTTTCTATCATTCGCCATAGGCAGGAGCAGGTAGTAATCACTTGGTGACAGCTTCGAACCATAAGGTGAATGCATAAGTGTCTCCCACCCAAGTTGCCGGAGCTTTTGGGGAGCCACTATTGATGTGCTTGGTCTGGTGTTGTACTTGTAGAACATAAATTATTTTCTGTTGGCCAGAGTTAGCCGCTTCTGGGCAATAGTTCGAACACTAGCGTAACCCGATCGCACTTATATCACATTTTATACCGGGAAGTTTCAACATCATTGAGTTACGAAAATTTTAATTTGGGCCTCTCTTTCCCTGAGGAAATAGAACCTTCTCTTTATTTTTGGGTGCTGGATAGAACTATCGAAAAAATTTTAATTCTTTAAAAAGCGGTTCCAATTTCTATATATATCCGAAACAGCGTTTCAACTTGAAACATTACACGACAACACTACCGAATTATTTACTAAAGTGATTAAATATAAAGTATTGATACTTCTTTCTTGGCATCATTACTCTACTCTAAATACTTAGGACATATTGATGATTTTAATACCAACTCCTTTGTCACTCTCAGCCCTAAATTACGTAATAAATTATTCAACTATTTGCACTTTCAGCTTCTTCGTGTATCTGCATGTATAAAGTTCAAAACCTAAGTACTCTTTAACGAAACCAATATTATACAATTTTCAGCGATAACGTCCAGAAGTTTCCTTTCTAAAGTATTTATTCGTTTATAATAACTGTTTGTCATTATAATTTCCATCTAAGTGCATTTCATATGGTTGTTGTAGCCGCGTGTTGTTTTATATTACCTACTAATCATCGTAGAAATTATTGTTTCTGTTATTAGATAAAGAAGTATCCAATGGATATAAGCCAATTTACTTGACTCATTAAGCCCCGTTTACACGCTGACATAAATTACGTTGTTTTACGTATAAATCACTTAATTTATTATACCACGAACGGGTTATATTAAGGTTTTTACGAAGGTTGTAACATCCAGAAAAAAACGTCGGAGATCCTTTAAAGTATATATATATGCCATATATAAATGATCAACGTGGCGAGCTGAGTCGATTTTACCATGTCCGTCTCTCGTCGGTATATACGCGAAATAGTAACTCAATTTTTGAGATATCGATCTGAAATTTTGCACACATCCTTTTCTTCCCTAGAAACTGGTCATGTGTCGGAATTGCCAATATCAGACCTCTAAATTATATAGCTGCCCTACAAACTGAACGATCAAAATCGTATCCTGGTATAGAAAACTTTTTTATTTGATGAGATATCTTTACGAAATTTTTAAACAAACATTATCTAAGTCAAGGCTATAAATTTAGAACATAGTACTTCGATCAGATCAATATAGCATATAGTTACCATACAAATTGACCTATCCCAATCAAGGACAAGATATCTTCACGAAATTTCGCAGAGATTATTGTCCAAGACAATATATGTAGCAATTATTCAGATTGGGCAATTATACAGTATGGCTGCCCCACAAATTGACAGATCAAAATAAAAATCAAGATTTTATTATAGCCTATTATGTTAAAAGAAATATACCTGTGAAGGGTATTTCTTTGGTGCAGCCGAAGTTAAAGTTTTTGCCATAAAATATTAATTTCATATACTCTTTATAATTATTAAAAAGTAATCATTTACAGTACAAAAGGAACTTTCGTCACCTGCAGCCCCCTGATTTATAACAACTCACGTATTTGCCAAGTAATTTAGTCAGTACAGGTGTTCAGAATCTTTGCTATTGTTTCTTTCGCTGAATGTACTCGCCTATTTCGGAGTCAAAGTCCCACGTCCAAAATGTGGCGTCACCATTTGGCATTGATGCGTGCATGCAGGTGTCGGTGACTTTCTTACTTCAATGGTTTTTTTTCGTACTAATTGCCACAAATGTTGATATATACATATGTGTGAACATATGTTGATGTCGTGAACGCGAAGTCAGTTTAAAAATATTTTCAATTTTTTCCACTAGTTTTGGTTTCTTGTGTGTGATAAGGCATTGCTGTTTATTTGAAACGAAAATATTTTTCAATTATTTTGGCACTACGCTTTGTAATCATTGCTTACTTGAAATAATCCCCATCATCCCCCTATCTGATTATTAGGCATTTCCGTACTTAACTGTAATTGTTGTATTTTCATTCATTTAAGTACATTTCATATGGTTGTTGCTTTGTATTGCTGTTGTTGCCGCTTGCTTGTTATCAACTTGTTATTATTGACTTTTGATAAACCGTTACACAGGTGGCTTGCACTGATTCAAGTGCCGGTGAAGCGTCGCACACCACTTAAGTAAGTCAGTTGATAGCGGCTGCTTTCTTGTTAGCTTTCTTCACGTAATAAAAAGAAAATGAATTTGAAATATATAGAATGTTATATTTTTAATTTAAAGTCAAAACTTATTTTTATAAGAGCTCCTCAGCCAAAAATAGTTACCGTTTTTATTTATGATTCTATTTACTATTCAATACAATGAAAATATAAAATTTATTTTGTAGAAATCGCTCTAAGTGAAATCACTCATATTTTGAAGCTTGTTTCAAACTTGATAAAACAATTTTTATAATAATTTGAGCGTAGGACTAGATTCGCCACGCTAGCGAATAACTCCAAGAAGTAGCCAGAACATCATTCTTAGTTCGCTAGCCCCCGTTACATATTATTTATTTCATAATGATGCCAAACCTGCATTCTTGTCTTAACTCTAATTACATTACTTACCCCATATTGCTAGAATAACGTCACTTAACCGCTACTATTATACCCTGAAGAGGGTATATTAAGTTTGAAACGAAGTGCCTTGAATGCAGCATTGGGGACCTTCGGCGTCTTGTCGGAATCGGCAATATCGAACTACTATAGCATATAGCATATATGGGTATAGCAACTGAACGATTATTTTTTATATACTTCAAGCTATAAAAGTTCATCGGTTCAGGGGGTTTTTTTTGTTTGAACTTAATAAAAGCCAATATTGATTTTGAGCTCGTCATTGATAACTCTTTCTTAATTTGGGTACATTAAGCAAAGCTTCATAAAACGGCTTTATTAGGGCTTTCTTCGATCCGATATTGCAGAGTGGCGATTCGAACTAACCACTCGTTTCAAAGTAATAGATTAAAGTATCTGGTAAAACACACTATTGTATTAAACTTTTGAACTTGTTTGACTAGGTATTAAATTAATTGGTTCAGTTATAATAAGTTATGAACTTATTTGGAGATAGAAAGTAACGAGTTGTGAAAAAAAAAAAAGTTAGTGATAGAGAGAGAGAGAGGAAAGAAAATTTGTTGTATCTTTATACATATGCAAGTATCTCAGTTTAAATCGGAACCTCAACTGAAGAGGAGATTACGATTTTCTTATCAACTGTGAATAACTTGTTGACTCTGCTGCTTTATGCATTATACATATCGAGTGTATGATGATGTAGAATTATGCTACCAGCTCCTTAAGAATTGGAAGTTGCCTCTAATCGTAGACATCCATGCGCTTGACAAATGACATGCATATAAGTCATGGCGATAAGTCAAATGCTAGTGCATTGTTTTCCGCCATAAAATTCTTAGGGAATTCAAATAGCATTATAAAGGCACTCATTTATATTATCTTGCAATATCGCTAGTAGTTTCTCTTTCTCAGGATTGGACAAAGAAGCCAGGGATCAAAGCAAAGGGATATATGGTATTTCATGTCTTCAAATAAGTGATCAGAATATTGTTGTGTTAAACGTATAATTTATGACTCAAAATTTTTAAAATTATGTGTAGCTGGAGCAGTGGAGGTCGGCAGCATACCATAAGACTACTCTCTGTACGCTTTGGGAGAGACATTTTTCAAAGGAATAAAAATATTGAATATCGGTTAGGGAGAAGTTATGAGCTATAAGAAATTTTCGACAACATCGACATATTTAATTCATCGGAGTAAAATTCTACGGCACTTTTTTTAAACATATGCGTAAAAGTTTGCGTCTGTTGTGCTACCAAACACTGACCAGTGAGTATTCGAATCATGTTCGTACTGTCTTTTCTGTCGAATGGCAGTAGAAACTGCGTGTATTTCTGATTTACCGCTTTGCCTATGACTTTTGCAGTTTTTCATTCTGGTATATCGTTCCATCGCGTTTTGACCTTCCTTGCTATGCCCCTGTCTATATCGACGTTTATACAATGCATGGGTTTACCAATGTCATTTACGTTTCCGGATGACAGCCGCGCACCACTCTTGGCAACCTCGACCACCATCTTATTACACTCGATGCTTTAGTGGGCTGGTATTCAGTAGAAATAAAGTCGGTTTTTCCTGGCGGACCTTTCCACTGCTGTCCTTCTTATCAAGACACTTTTGGCCGATCTGCGTATATCTAGATTAAGAAGGCAGACTATTTTCAGATGAGAAGAAAAGTGAAAGGAATACACAGACAATTAGGCTAGCTTGTGGCATATGACAACCAATTTATGGTGCAAAGCTTGGCTGCTGCATTTTTAATGAACCGTTTTACATAACGAAAATTCACTGCTAGATTTGATTTTATCTGTTATGAGCCGGAGGCTTTTTTAAAAAAATATTTCGCTTTTAAAAATTTTAACTCTTTAACGCTTGACTGTGCTATCATCAAGCTGCAACTACACACACAAGACTAAAAAGAAAATATCTAATATATCCGTACTGCGTCCATACATTCAAAATAGTATTCACGTTTGCACACAATGCACAAATCACGACTTCAAATACCACTCTGCGCTAGTTCACGCATCGACAGCAACATTGTTGCAAGTTAGACTTCCGCATAATGTTGCATGCAGTTGTCCGCCAAACACCAAAAACTTCTTGTCAGTAGCAGGAAATGTATCGAAAAAATCACGAAAAATGTGTATGCAACATATGCCACTCGCTGCAGCTGGAAATTCGTAGTTTCTAGCGAACATCTACAAATGTGGCAAGTGCAGCAGTTACAGTGAATGCACCAGAAACACGCATGCCACAGTTGACAAGCGAAAAACCGCCAACTACTAGCCAGCCAGCGGCTAACTAGTCACTCAGCTGCAGCCAAAGCCGACGAAGAAGCATGGCAACATGCGGCACTTGCCGTCACTTACAGCTTGCCAATAGCAACATACACACACACGCGCCGCTACAGCTGCAACTTGCAGCAAATATGTACAAGAAATGCTATTATAGTGCAACATATGCGACGGCAGGCAATTCATCGATCATTCCGTACAACGCTGTGGCAGTCGCGCAGCAACAAACATACATACACGCACATTTATAAACACATACTTGTACCGCTAACTAACTAACTAACTAACGATGCAATAGCCAACAGGTAGTCTTCGACTGGCAACGATTTTGGCCCATAACTGTAACAGTCAGCTGGTGGCCAATGTTGCCACTACTGCACCTTGGCCCATTACGACCATGTAAAATGTGTCTTGGCTGCCGTCACGCCGCCAATTGCCACCAGCAATGCAACAACTACTCACGCCAGCATACATACAAGTATATAGTTGTATGTACTAGATCCGTTAGTTAGTTGGTTGGTTGGTTGTAAGTAAGAGGCGGCTTGCCATAACAACAGGTGTCTCCACGACACTATCTGTCTACTCATAAGCATTAGGCGACTGATTTTTCGTATGCTGAGTGGTCGGTGCACATTCCGTAACGACCGCGTTACGACTACTTAAACGCGCGAAATGTCTCTGTGGCACATGTGGCAGACAGGCGGCGTACGGCATTCGCACACCGTGCACATTCGGTGCGTTGTCGTTCGGCAGTGTCGGCAAGAAGTGTAGATGCTCGAAATCGTTTATTAATGACTCATATTCGACTTTCACGACGTAACCTTGAAAGCCACTGTAGTAGTTTTTTTACTTACTTTAAGCTTTTGATCTATTACTTTATAGAAAACTAGGTTTGTTACTCCATTGGGATGATTTGCTTCGAAGTTTATAACGCCGGAGACATATATATGAGTGATTAGCATGACGAGCTGAGCCGGTTTAGCTATATCCGTCTTTCTGACCGTCTGTCTGTGCGACAACTAGTTCCTCGCTTTTTCTCTCCAAGAAGTTGCTCATTTGTCGTAATAGCCAATATCGGACCACAAGAGCATATAGCTACCATACAAACTGAACTATCAAAATCGAGCCCGTATATAGAAAAATGTTTTCTTTGCACTTTCCAACGCACAACGGGGTACAATATCAATACATATTGTTTAGATGGGACCTCTATAGCTCATAGTTATACAAACTCTGAACTATCAAAATCAAGATAAAGATTTGTGTATACCCTTTTATGCTATAAGAAATGCCCTTGTGAAGGATACGATAACTTATTTTTTTAAACTATGTACTTTCCTGAATTTTATTTTTATTTAACCCACAAGATCCACAATTGAGCGAGGCTAATGACAAGAAAGAGAAAATGAGTAATAATAGGCATTATTTAAATATATCGATAGTTCTGATGACAATTCCGCCAAGTGGGTTCGATTTCACAGCCTATTGAAACATCATTTAGTTGAAAAAAAGTTTGAAAATATCTCCAGAAAATACTGCAGTGATTTTTATTTTAGGGTTGCAATGGAGTTTTTCTAGTTGATAGTATAGAACTTCAGAGACGAATAAAGAGCCTGTACTAACAAAGTATATGTTCTATATTTTTTTTTATAAATATTTGGAGATAGCCTCATTCTAGAAGTACTCTCGACTCTGACATTCAAAAAGCGATTACTATAAGAAACAAGTTTTTCTATAACATATGACTTCAGTACTTCGGATTTCGATTTAAACCTACCACCTTGTGAGCAGCGCTCATACACCGGATCATATAAACACCATAAAGTTTGACTTTTTGTTTCTCAAAGTGTTTTGAAATTTTCCAATAGGTTTTAGAATTAAATTATATATTGTACAATAGGTATTTGCTAACAACAAATCAGCAGCGCGTTTTTGATGAGTGGTTCTAAGAGTGAGTCTAAGTCAATTATCCTGTTGACTGCAATAACAATAATAACACGCTCAGCTCGCATTTTGACACGCTATCTACTAGCAAAGCATACTCGCTAATCATAACTGCCACATAACTCAGCGCTTATTGTCAGCGCGATCGCCGAAAAGCATGTGAAATCACTAACTAATAGCAACAACAATTCAACAATAAAATATATGCTTTTCTCACCGCAGTTCTTTGCCACCGCATATCGCAAGCGCTGGGAAAACCATTGTAGCCACTCTAGTGAGGCGCCAATTTGAGACATTGTTATGTGCAACGAGTGGAAGTAACTAAAACTGAGCAGCAATGTACGACTGACCGCCAACGGCGTCGCCTTATCGAGGGTGTTAGTGTATGGCAAATGGCAAAGTAGTTGCAAGAACAAGAAGAATTGGTTAAATAATTAGTCAGTGACGTGGATTTGCTGATTGCGCGCGCAATTTATGTGACCATTGTTTTGTCGCTGCTTCTGGGTGAGATTTTGAAGTATAGGTTAGTTCGAGTTCAAGTATAGTTGCTTATGCAGATGTTGGACCATTGTATTAAGTATTATTTCTGTAGCCTCAAGGTGACTGCAGTTTATAGTTATTCTCGACAAATTCGGAAGGAAGTTGTTTATTTAGTTGTTTATTGAACTGTTGAAGTTGTGAGAATCAAGTATGGTGTAAGTTCTTACTACAAAGAAAATTTTTTTAAATTTACTAAATTGATTTCATGTACTCATTATTCAAGTGTCTTGGTTTCAAGATTTATGTTGTATGGAAATGGAATGAACCCAAGTCCTGAGTCGATTTAGTCGTACGTCTGTATACCCATTCGTGTGGCTGTCTGTATATACCCGAAATAGCCCCTCAGTTTTTGACATATAAATCTAAATTTTGCAAACGTGCTTTTCTCTTGAAGCAGTTCTTCATATGTCAGAACCGCCGATATCGGACTACTATAACATATAGCTGTCATACAAACTGAACGAACGGAATCAAGTGCTTGTATGGAAAACTTTTTTGTTTGACGGAATATCTTCATGAAATTTAGCATGAATTATTATCCAAGTCATTTATGTAATTTTCGAAAAAATTATTCAGATCGGATCACTATAACATATAGCTGCCATACAAAGTCACCAGTCAAAATCAAGTTCTTTAAGGAACATATTATATTTCTGAAGAGTATTATAACTTTGGTGCAATCGAAGTTAACGTGTTTTCTAATTTGATATATCATTTCTGAAAAATTTTCCATTTATTCTTCGCAATCAAGTGCAAAAGCAGTTTAAACCACTCGATTCCAAAGTGTCAACATTATATTTGTAGTATTACTCACTATCGAAATTAAGTGCAAGGTTCTCATTGCTCAAAATAAATGCAAATAGACGCAGTTAACAAATAACAAATTCCACCAAAAGCCAATACAAGTCGCTACGACTCAACCACTTCGGCGATAATTACGCACTCGTCAATCGATAGCACACCACCGGCCGAAGAATATTAAGAGCAATAAAATACAGAAAAGAGAATCAAAGCAGCATATCAATATACCAATAACCGTTATCAGCGCTCACCAATTAAGCAGGAAGCCGAGTGCATTTAAACGTCCACAAAATGGGCGTACAGCTGTACCCAGGCGAGGTAGTAGAAATACTACGCGCTCGGTATAAAATTAGTTCATAAAGAGTAAATAATGCAGATAAGAAGATAAAATGGTGTACAACAAGAAATAACAACAACAATAGCAATCTCTAAAGCAAGCAAAACGAGCGGTAAGGTGACGACAGTAGTGGGGTCTGATAGCAAAGCGCTTATCAAAGCCGAAATAGCTACGTAGGCAAATATGGACATAAGTATGAGTGTATATGTGAATACATGAATATATATATATAAATAGATATTTGAGCGCCTACACATTCAAGAATCAGGTGCAAAACACCTGTGTAAACCAAACGGAAAACACTTTACTACGCAGCTCCAATTTACTCATACGCCCTGACAAACCGCTACTCTCACATGCACACAGACACATGCTTTAGATATGCATGCCGCTGTGACGCTTTGTTGTTGTTACTGCTTACGGTACACAAATTTAATTCATTTAGTTTATCACTAAATAAACACACACACAAATACACACAAATAAACGTAGCAAATTGGTGCCGCTTATCGCTCGCTGCCAAGATTACTGCACACGAGTGTGACAGGCAAGCGCTCGACAATCTCGGCAACAGGTGTGTGCACTGACTATTACAAAAACAACAACAACTGTGACAACAATAACAACAGCGGCTGCCATGTAAGCGTGCAGTGAAATGGTAGGCTTCAATTAAGCGGCCAAGCGAACGCTCCACCAACTAGTCACCAGTCACCAGCCGGTCATCGAGCCATTGAACCGCCAGCGCTAGTCAGCCACCGTTATCGGTTGTGAAAGCGGTCGTCGCCCGTGAATGGGCTGCCCCTAATGTTGATAAAGCGCAAACGCTGCAATTGGATTTATGTAAACAAATGTTAATGCCAGCAGCGACGTCGATGTTGACAGCGCATTACGGTTGCTTGCAATCACAAGCTTGCCTGTTATCGCTAGTAATTGGCAACGCTAATATTGCAGACACGATTGTTGCTATTTTTAGCGCGATTTCGCGTGCATTTATTACATTTGAGAAACTGAAATCACTTAAATGGTAATTAAACTAATTTATGTGCGTGAGCGCATAATTTTTATGACAGTAAAATTATATAATTGACATAAAATTAACTTTTTTGTGAAAATTTCAATAACTTTTGGACTTCTTAAAATTTCGAAATGTAAGTCACTGTTTAAAATAGGACAGTATTGAGCTGAAAGCGCGAACTCAAAATTCTCACCCAATCATTTGAGAGTTTCTCAGCATACTGCCTAATTTTTATTCCTAAATATTATTTCTAATCTCTCTATCTCGGTTCTGCGAGGTCTTCATATGTATGGTAATACTCTTCATCCAATAATGCTTTAAGTTTCTCATCTTCAAACTTTATTTGGCTACGAAGAACGTTCTTCGCCTTCCAAGGTTCGTGCAAATCACTTCTGGCACATTCAGTTATATAGAGCATGTCCAACATAAACTTCCACCAAAATATGATGACTTTCGGCTGAGGAATTCTTCATATTAATATAATGGAGTTCGACATATTTGAGTAAAAGATTTTTTTGTTTTTTAGGCTTCATGAATTCAATGAATAAGGCGCAAGAGGGCAGTAGCTTATCAACGTGTTAAGAATATTGGAACAGTGAAATAATAATCACCTTATACCATCTATAGTATATATATATATATCTCAATAGTTCTTTAAAACGCGAAAAGGAATGACTTTTCTCATTTTATAACCGATAACAATCCTATCTCAAACAGGACAACAAGCGTCATGAATTCATAAAAGGAAAAAATCGGTTACTTTGATTACTCCATTTTCGAGTCCTGGAAAAGTATGCTGCGACAAATATAAACAGAAATTCAACGGGTGTAAACACATAGCATCAAAAATTTGCTTTTAATTGACAATAAACTATTGTAATTTTGACATGTTAAGCATTGACTGTAACTGCAATCAACTTTACCTAAAAATCAGTAAAAATAACGCAACTTAGTGTAAACGGTTATACTTTAACAAAAACTTATGAATCAAAGCTTTTTGTCGCAATCGCAATTCTATCATTATTACGATGTGAAGCTATTTGTGCTAAAGCGCTCTCTATTGAACATATTTACTGATCGATGGTTAATATGAGAAGCAAATATGGAGGAAGATAATATTGGGTTCTAGTAGTATGCCGACCTTAGAAACACATATCGAACATATTATTGTTTCGAACATTTTATTTTAGATTATAAATATGTTATCCGATTAAGGGTTTAAATAATGAAAGCTCTGAACATTCCGTTAAACATGTATATTTTTTGATGTTCTGATCCGGGCAGACAATAGCAAATATCTAAGTATATTTCAACTATAAAGAAGCCTTTTATAAATTTATTTAGTCCTCCAAATGATTTTTACTCATTGAAATAAAGTTTAGATATATTAGCAAAAACTCGTTGGTACATCTAACCAATTTAAAATTAACACCTGACAATCATAAATTTTTTTTGTTTTTAGCTAAAACTTAATTTATTAAAAAAAAATTAGTATTTTATTTATTATAACAACGTCTTTGCTTCACCCTGCACTAATGATCTACCAAAGTTTCACGAACTTAATATTGAGCTCTAAGTAGATTCGAGACAAACTATAGGGCATTATACTTGTATACGGGTCTGGTGTTGAATACATTTAACCAGAGCTGACAAAAAACAAATATTTATTGTTGCCTTTCAATAGGAACCTATACAAGCATGCCACCGCTTAATCCCATGACTTGTTATAAGCCTTGACTGGAATGGCCTTCAGTGCCTTCGGCGAATTATTGTTTTTGTTCTAATATTTTCAACGCCATTTGCTAGATTGTTGAACAGTTTGGACGTCATATTCATATGTCAGTAAAGTTGCGTCATATATTATATAAAGTTCTCAGCTACGTTGTCAAGCATCTCTTTTGCGATCTCTACTCAACGTCGTTTTTGCAAAAGATTTAGGTCTTCTGCCACGAGTCTAGCATTGTTTCGTTTCATACCCGAAACATTAACCAAAATGGGTTGTGTCGGTGCTGTGGTGGTGTTTTCTTAACTTTTGCGATGTTGTTATTAACAGAGGTGGAAGGACAACTAGTACGAGGCAAGTTTTTGATGACTGCCCGAACTTGTGTTCGTAATAAAGTAGTTTCGGCGCGCAGTTTATCATAAATCAACCAGTCCGGGTCAATTATAATCAGATGGTATACAGTATGGAATATAGCATTTTCTCCATCAAAAGAGTCATACTACTGTTATAATAAATACATTTCTGCCCAGCAGACAAAGTCAACTAAATATGAATGGCGTCAGATTTCACATTTTTTGACATTCAGCGCTTTGTTCAGCTATGATTAACTTAGGCTGAATGCGCGTTGAATGTAAAAAGACTTATTAAATCTATTATCTGTTGTTTCACTCTAGCCTTTTTATTACTTTGGGGAGAATTATAGATGGATTTTCATTACGAATTATCATGCAATCCCACACATTTTACTTATTTTTAAGTATTCTACATTAGCATTTACATTTGTTTTGCTAAACTTTTAAACATTTAAAATAATTGAATTTCAAAAAATTTTCCTTTGCAGAACAAAATTCATTAAATATGCGAAAATGCAAAAAAGTTTCATAAAATCCAGCTGGCTGTTGCAACAGGCCGTCAAGTGGCGGTATGATAATCCAAAGGTAATAATTTGAAGTAGTCACATTAACTTTCTCAGCTAGCGCACAGGTGTTGTTTAATTGTCAAGTGAATTTAAATAACAGTAAACAGTATTTAATTGCTTAAATGATTTTTTATTAGCCATAACTGTACATAACATAACGACATACCTAACTATATGCACTTGCCATATAAGCTTTGCTTTGTGAGCGGCTTTTTTCGCACACATTCCATCTCATTAGCAAACTCACAGTTTTTTCTCTCATTTTGACTATAACTTCCATTAAAATACCGCAAAATGCACCGCTAATACATAACACAATACCACCTGCGCAACCTACCGCAAGTGCAAAGAGTCGCTAAGCTATTAGCTAAGCAGCGATTAAAAACAAAAAAGATCGCTAACCTCACGACAATAAAAATAATTATTGAAAAATTGCACAAATTAATTACCATTAACAACTGAATGACAATTGCTGTTGTCGCGGTGGAATTGTCTGCATTCGCGGCGGTAGCCACAAACCGATGCTGCTGGATGAGCGCAAGAGAGACTGGCGATCAACCGATCGGTAGTCAGCTGAGCACTTAGATGGCAGATCATATCGACTATTAAATGGCAACAAAAGCGACATTTAGTCAGTAACGAACAAATTAATTTATCAATTGCATAAAATTACAATCTGCAACATTCGTGGTTGCTAGATTAGCAGCGATAGTTCTTAGACTTCAAGGCACTTCTTAGACTGCAAAGCAAAACTTTAAAAATGTTCAAAGTATGCAAAACAAGTACGGTGGATTTCAATACAAAAGAGATTTACAGAGATTTTAGCAATTATTAAAATTTTGGGATCCCGAAAATTTTTGGGACTAGCCGAAGTTTCATTTTTTTAAATAAAGTCAATTATTATGTACAACATTCTGAAAATAATTATGAAATAAAAAGTCTTATAACTAGGATTTTTAAACTTTTCGGAATTATAGTTGAGATTTCGTGAGATTTCAGAAAATTATATTAATTTCATTATCCCATAATTTTTTGGGATCAGCTGGAATATCATTTGAATAAACAATACCATTTTTCATATCATTTTAATAAAGCATTTAAGCTGATATATAATTTTATAAATATGGCTTTTTAATAACAACAGAATATAATTGTGAGATTTTCCAGTTTCGGAATTTTCGAAAATACAAGTAAAACGACTTTATTTAAATTTTCTCATTTCTTTCATTATTAATAATAAATATCCTACAATTTTTCGAAATCCCAAAATTATTTTATAACAAATATTTATAAATAACCCCTAAAATAACTCTAAAATTTTTCGGGATCTTATTAACAATTGATGTCTTATAACTTCGTGAGACCGAATTTATTTTACGAAAATAGTAACTTTTTCGAAATACAAAAATTTTTAAATACCAGTTTCAAGGTAAATTTTTATTCCTTGAAAATTTTCGGTTTTACAAAATTTTGTATGAAGCTCTTTATACTTCGCAAATTTTGAAATTCCTATTTTAATGATTAAATATTAACAATTAAGGCTTTAAAATATTTCGGGATCCCGCATTTATAAAAAAAATAACAGTTTTTTCGAACTTCGAAAATTTTTAAGCTCCCGGCACAATGTTTAATTATTAGCATTTTTTATACCTTAAAAAATTTCGGGATCCCAAAATTATTTTATGAACCTAACCGTATTTTCAAACTTCGAAATTTGCAACTATTAATACGATTTTATTAAAAAATTTCATTTTGTGACCAAAGTATTTGCAGAAAAATGAATGGTATTTGCTAGTTATTTCACTACCCAGCTTAATTGCTCTCTATAACACTGAGTCCAAAGTTTATTATGCGATTTGCAACAACACATATATACTACAAACATACTTATATAATCATTACAAAATTGCCACTGGCTTCTGCCGCCAATTAAACGAATGATGCTCAAAGTTTTTTCTCTCTTTGTTGTTGCAATAATTTATTGCTTAATAGCACAGTGTGGCAGCTACTGTCATCACTTGTGTATGGAATTGGAGAATTAGCACGTTTTCATTGGAATTCAATTTATTTTAGTTTTTCTCCTTTATTTTTCACAGAATAGCGCCAGTGACGCTGCCGCAAGCATTCGAATTACTGTACAACAACAGCAACAACACATTTCCTGTGTTTCTTTTTGATTGTAAATGCATTTGACGGCATTATACTTGCTGTGATATATGTTTGTGTGCAGTTGTATGTACATATGTTCAGCATGATGTCGTATGCAAAGTAGCTTGGCGACAAATGTCTCCGCCGCAAATCAAGCCAATTGGTCACAGTTTCTCAGCGCAATTGCAGTTGCCACGCTTCTAAAGCGGGTATTGACATGTTTTGCCGATTTTATATACATACATACATAGGTATATACTTACATGGTTAGCTTAGTTTTCTCAGCTTGTGTTGTTTCGCCGAAAATCCTTTACTACCCGCTAAACATGTCAACGGCATTAAACATTTGTCTGTTTGTATGCTTGTACGGGTACTTAATTATTTGCATGTCGCAGTTGTCGACGCCACGCGAACAACTTCTTTGGCGGCAGGTGCATTTCCTGTCGCTGCGGCTGCGTGTGCCCAATGCACGCTGCACAGCTGCGGCGTTTTTAACAATTAAAATAAATTTAAATACATTTCTACGAGGTTATTACGTATACGCACAGGTGGCTATCGGTTGTTATTCAAGAATTAATGATGAAATTTACCGCAAAGATTACATATTGGAATGTAATTCTTTGGAAATTTTTAATTAATTCATGTAATTTCAAGCGTGATAAGAAAAATTACTGGAAAAAATAAATAATTGTGGCGATTTTATAGTAAATATTCTGACCTTAGTATAGGCATTTTTGACCTAGTTTTGAAAATTTTATTTTATTTCGATTAAAATTTTAATGTAATATAAGTCTGTTTTACTAAAAACCATATAAGTAAAAATTTTAAGGCCTCAATACATAAAGAATATAACTTCATACTTTCTATGCAGAATGTCAATAAATACATTTTATGATAAATAAGCCTAAAAGCAACAATTTTATATTCGAAATGTTATTTTAAAGTGCTTTAGAATATTTGTATTCAAGAATTTACTTTAGTGGCGTCTTTAAATTCTTCTTTTTAACAAAAATATAAACTACTTACATTTTATTTCAAACAGATTTTAACTTAACACCAAAACTGAAATTATAAGTTTTCAGAAAATTAATTCTCAACATTTTTCTTCGCTGGTAATTTACTGAATTTTGCCGATATAGCGATCACATAGACATATTTTTTCTACGTCACAAAGCATTGTTTTCAGATGTTTCAGTAAGACCCTTACTGAAGCCTATAATTACCTGCCGATACAAACAAGGGTAGATAATCGATATAATAACCCTTGGTCGAAAAACATCGAGATCAATTCCGATAACGTATAAACGGATGTTGTGAAAATTCGTTGATTTATTACTTGCCGAAGCCAATAATAAAACTACAATCACCTAATATTTGCCTAATAATATACATATGTCCCAAATTTTATCGACCTGCACAGTGTTTCATCGAACAAACAGCTGATTTAAATGTAATTGACTGTGAAAATAAAATACTCACACATTATTTTGTATTTGATGATACTAAAAAAAACAGCATTGAATAGAATTTCTTAAAATTTTTGATACAAAAGCAGAACGTAATACCTTGCCCAACAATGGCTGATAGCGTTACAAATTATGCATCCAAAAAATATTTGAATTAAATTTTTTTTGTTTGTAAACCCAACTATCCGATTGAAAAGAAAAAAAAACAAAAATTATCTGAAGCATATAATTAAGAATTAAAAAAAAAAGTATTTGTTTTAGAATAAAAATTTTTTCGCTTGCATTGAAATTAAAAAAAAATATTTTCAATTTTAAATCGAAAAATGTTTAACTAAAAAATTAAAATTTAATATTTAATACAAAAATTTTTAATTAAAAAATTCCCTAAAAATTCCCGTTGATACAGCAGATGTGCTTTTACAAGTAATGCCGTCTTGATATTTGAGATTTGGTAAGGCAAAAATTGTCTTTTACTCTACTATACTCCATTCTAATCGAAAGGAGTCGCTGAATTATATGAATTAGGCTATTTTAGCAAGGAGCTACTTCTCTGTTTTTTTTAGTGTAAAATTACCTTGCTGCTTATCACAGTCCATTGAGATAGATATTAAGCTATCAATTTTACTTCCTAGAGCCAGTTATATAATGGAATCTTTATCAAGAGATCACAAAATCTATTACTCTAAATCGAATCAATCATTATTTTTTCAGTAAAAAATACTAGGCATCTAGTCAAAGCACTCCGTAGATACTCAAAGTTCATTTAAATGACTCAGCTCAGAGACAACTTGCTGATCATAAATTTCTTTTTTGAAACTATCACAAAAATAAAACTATTTCATTAGAAAAAAAAATCTAAAAAATTTAAATTCTTTTTTCGACTAAGAAATCTATGAATACTGTTGAATGTCTTCAAAATATTTATACACTTATTATTTCATTTTACTGTATTAACATATTTATACAAAAATTATAATAATATTCAACAACTTAATACCGAACTATACTTACTGCTTGCTAAATTCAGACATACCCTGCCGGAAAAATTAACACTGTCCAAGTATCATCACAAATCAAGATTAACAAATCAAAATATAAAATACGTTAAATTTTGCTGCTCCAAAGCTACAATACCCTTCACATTTGCATTACTTATAGCACAAAAGAGTATAAAAAGATATTTTACTTGATTTTTGATTTTGATGCAGATCACCGATTTCAACAATTCGTTCGAAGATTGTAGCGTTGCCTTGGGCAATAACCAATACCAAATTTTGACAAAATATTTTCTCAAAAACAAAAAAGTTTCCATACAAGAACTTAAACTATCGCCAAAACGGCGATACTGACAAATGAGCAGCTGCTTGTAGAAAAAAGGACGTATGCGAAAATTCAGTTCAATTTTTCAAAAAACAAGGATGCAGCGTATAAAAATTGATTTAGAAAGTAACTATTGAATTAGTTTTAAATAAAATATAGCATTTTTCACTTTTCGATTGCTGTCAGCTTTCTTATTTATGATCGAAATATGAAAATTTTCATGTTAATAATTTAGGAGAAATCTGCAAAATACCATAGAGGACTTACGACATATAGTGTTTTCTAAAGCTATTTTATGCTATATTTTTGGACTACAGTTAAGAGAATTCGCATCTTAGCGATATTCTGCCGTTTCAATAACCACAAAGCGGTATCTATGCGTTGTAGACTACTGACATATGCCAGCACTTTTTTTAAGAAAACAAAAAAAACAGAATATAAATTTTTTCCCACAAGGCATCTACATCCGCCACGACTAGCGACACTAGCACGTTCAATTAAAACGCTTAACACCTGTTATTTTTCGAAAATTATGTGTCAATGATTTAAACCAACATATTTAGTCTGGTCAACAGCTGAAGTCGCGACGCGCCACAACGCATTAGTTAGACTCGTACTATTCGTACTACATAGTTGTCGTTTGTAGATTGGTAGGCGCTGTTTTGGTATAGCGTGTCGATGTGTGGTGAGGCGCGGCGAGGCGAGGCGTGTCGGCGTGGCAGCCATCAGCGGTAAGATTGATGTGCGCCATAGGGTGAAACGTCAACAGAATTTATAGACGCACATACTTAAATCCCTATGTAACACATATATATGTGTGAGTGTGTGTGTAAGCAGACTCTTTCTTTTAAAAATATTTAGTTCGTTTTTTGTCTGCCGTTTATTCTCAAGCATATTTTGTTGTTTTTCATTTTGCTCGTGAGCATAATAGTATTGTTCGTTAGCCAATGACTTAATTATACTTGTAGCTTCTTGTTAACAACAATTCGCTTAGTTTGCCATTCGCATGTTTAAATTTAATAATAATTTTTGTTCTCATTAAGATACTTAAATATTTCTCTTACTAATATTTATTTTTGCTTTTAAATTTTTTATTTGCTTGCTATTTTAATAATATTGTGGCAAGTCCACACTCTTTATGCTTTGATGTCTTGCTCACAGGTGGTCGTCATTTATTTAACCTGGTGATTTCATTGTATTATTGTTGATATTTACCACTAAAAACTATAGTTTGCGTTTTTCTAGTAATTATTTGTTATTGATCATCTTAAACGGATTATAGTAGAGAACCGATTGGTCAACGATCAGTGGTCAGCTTTTTTTTGCACTTTTAGTTCAACAACTACATTTCAGTTCGTCCCTTTAAGACGCTCATATAATAGTGAACCGATTGATAATTTCATCAAAATTTAGCTGTCTGCTTTCAAGACTTTAATACCTACCTAAGAAACGGACTCGGCATTTTTCCAAACAAGAACTGACAACTCGGTTGCTTTATCCAAAATTATTTGTGGAATGTTGTCTGCCGCTACAGCAACAACAAGCTTATCAGCTGTCAAAATATCTGACACTTACAATTTTGGTTTATGCTTCCTATCCTGGGACCAAAAAGATTATTACTGCTATGACTTACTAAGGTTACTGCACCAGCTTTCGGCATATTTAGTGGTTCACTACTTTCTGGAATTTTAAGAGGTTTATAGTGTTATAGATTAGGGTTAGGTTCTAGGCAGATCAATAAGGCGTTAGTGAAATTAATTCTGCGTAAACTACACAGAGTATGACTATACCATGGATTACGACCCCCACGCGAGTTTAACGATAAGTGGCCTTAAGCAAAACTGCTCGGTTAGTTTTCGTGTGTTATTGCATCGTATTGGGTCCATAGCTATATTCGTACGGTACGGTTCTTACGAACATGTGTTGTAAATAACAATCATTTTTTCTACTCAAATATGTCGAACTTTGAGCCTGAAAATATGTTTTTCCGGGGAGTTCTTCTTTATTACTTTAATATTAAGAAAACCTCAGCCGCAAGTCAACGTATTTTACTGGAAGTTTATGGTGAACATACTCTAGCTGTGTAGCTG
This sequence comes from Bactrocera oleae, assembly GCF_042242935.1. NCBI lineage: Eukaryota > Metazoa > Arthropoda > Insecta > Diptera > Tephritidae > Bactrocera > Bactrocera oleae. The sequence goes on along the minus strand of NC_091540.1, from coordinate 66,092,305 downwards.
AGCCACAGTTTAAAAGAGGTGTTGTTAACTTGGAAGACAAATAACCTCCTGAACGGCCAAAAAAGTTTGAAGATGAGGAACTGGAAGCATTACTCGATGAAGATTATTACCATACATGTGAAGACTTCGCAAAAGACCTTCGGAAGTCACTCAATTTCAAAACACTTAAAAGCAGGCGGATATATTATATATCAGGAACTTGGTCAATCAGTCAAATCAACGGCACAACCTATTATTCCTGACGCCAAGTAATGTTCTGTACTTGGTGGAATCAGAAGGGCGTGCTATACGGACAACAACCCATTAAATTGAAGCATGCGATTGCCACAAAAAATGCCCGGAATTGGCAACTAGCCATTTTCCATCATTACAATTTTCGACCTCATGTTGCAAGATCGGTTGAAATATATTTGGAAAACAGCGGCTTTGAAGTTTTACCTTCACCTCTTTACAGCTCGACCTTGCCCCTTCAGGCTACCATTTGTTCCGGTTTTTGTAGAACGCCCTCAATGACTACTTACAATACTACTGTACATGCATTCAGATAATTTCAGGGATATCATATTTGATGAGATGAATTAAGTTTACTTTTACGCTAATGATGTGATTTCAGATCAAATGACTTACTTCGGGTAGTTTTTGATGGAATTGTTTGATATTGATAAAGTTCATAATGATTATCATAGGAAAACTTCAGCATTTAATACATTAATTGCAACGAAAGGGTAAAATAATATTTTTTAGTAAACCTTGAGCAAGACATTTGTCATTTAGATGCGCCATACTCAACATAACGTGCGTTGACGTTATTATGAACTTGTGAAACACTAGCGAGAAAACAGAAATTAACCGGCTGTTGTGATTTTCTATCAACCCTCAGCGCAACGGTGGCGTGCTGTCAGCAAATTATGAATGCAAAATGCACACATATGCATATTTAAATAGAAATATATAGCTTAGAAGCCATGTACTACAGATATGTATGCATATATTGACATATGTATGAGCAACGCCGCTAGCATTTTATCTTAAGTGAAATTTTTAGTTTAATTTGCATAGTTAAGTGCATGGTACATAGCCGTTTAGCCGGAGATTAAAGTGAATTTGTCATTTTGCATGTCAATTTGTAGCTACTTCCGTTGACGATACAGCTGCAATTCCCGTTTGCGAGCGCACACTCACCTGCTGTGCGCTCCTCAATTGGCGTTGCGACGAACACTGAAAGCCCATAAAGGCGGTTCGAGACTCGTTGTGTGTTTGATTTTGTTGCTTTTTTTTTTGCTGTTCAACCTCAAAAGGTGATCTTTCACGCGCCTCATCAGCATTTAAATGGAAAATGTCCGGCTGTTTGACTAGAAATATATATATATAGACATTTGGACATACATATAGATATATATACATACACAAATACACACATATACAAATATACATACACATTTAGACAACCATATTTGCCATGCACCTATCTATCAGAATGACTGACTGAGTAGTCATTCATGTCGGTTTGTTGGCTCGCCTCATTGCCACTTGCATGCCACACAAAAAGTTCAACCCGCCTCCTCTCACCACGTTTCCCCCTCTTCGACAGCTTTTTCCGCTTACATGTGTGTTACGCTTGTTGTTGGCGACTTCTGCGGCTTGCAGCTGCAAGTCATCATTTTACGCCAAACTCTATGTGGCATGCCACCCACCAGCAAGGCCCACCAAAATGCGTTTCTACAAATGTTTCTGTAGCAATTCTAGCTTTTTTACTTTTGTAAATGCGTGTGTGTGTGTGTATTAGCTATTTTTATTTGTAATTTATTAGTTGCTTTGAAGCGAAAATGGAAAGTCGACCGGCACGGCAGCTGCCACACTGCGTGGCACGCACTTAAAAGTGTTTTACTTGACTTACTTTTATTTTCCAATATGCCGGTGCACATGTGCTTGCCTACTCACATATGTACATATGTATATATATATATATATCCATTTGTATTAGTTCGATTAGCTTTGCATCGAACCGCTGTGCATTGATTTGTTGCTGTTGCTGTTGTTGTTGTTGTTGTTGGCAGTGGGGCGCGTGTGCTGCACCTGCTCCGATCGGCAATCAGCTAAAGTTGCTGATCTCGATGGCCAAACGCCAGCCACTCGCCAGCCAGCTGCCAGCGTCGATTGCTCGCTTACTCGCTCGCCAGTTGCCAATCACCCAAAAATGATCGCATTGATTGAAATTCAAATTTTCCACTTGCATTTGATAAATTGCACGTTGTGTTGCTTGGCTGCTATGTTGTTGTTGTTATTACTTTTCCGATATCGTTGTTGTTGTTATTATTGTTTAATTCTGTTATAATTGCCTTGATTGCTCGGTGATCCAGTAGGAAAAATTAGAAGAAAAGTTTAGAAATAGTTCAACGATATTGGCATATCTTGCAAGCAATATGTATCTCACCGTCTTCTTCCAATAGCAGATTTATTCAATCCTTTAATTTTCCCCTGGCCTCCGCTAGTCCATAAAAAATCATTATTCAGTCGTGCTACCTTTCCGTCAAGCTTGGATGTTGTTATAGCGGCAGAAAACATCTCTAAAGTAATTTGGACGAATGATGACGAGTTGACAATCCTTTGCCGGATAAAAGTCAGGGTCCGTTCTGGTTACATAGACTCGACTGTCGTGAGTATGGCGAACTCGGTGTTGGAATTTCCATGTATATAGACCCCGCCCGCTTCTTTGCCCTTTTAACTCCATCCGACTTGGTTTTAATCAATATGTTCGCTCTATTAGCAGCACAACAATAATGATCGTTGGTAGTTATCGTCAATTCGTCCACACTTTTCGTCGATCCAAAGGGAATAGATTTGCTGTTACTTCCTTTTTACCGATCCTTAAGGCCTTTCCTCATCTTGAGACTTTCATATTTCAATGTGGTTTTCATTTTTCCGAACAGAACTTGAGAAAGGGTTTGGGTTAAGATTGATTTGTATTACAGTGAGTTCCTCTTCTTTCAGAACGTACCTGACGTTCTTTTCTAAATCGAAGTACTGATATGACACATTAACCGACAACGCTTTTTGCCATTCCATATCCATTATTAGAAAGAACTTTTTGAACAATTTTCCAACAGGGTTCGTTTTAGGCGCACGAAACTGGCGTAGTTTCTAAATTTGTGAATGTTGCTGTGCTGCTATTTTACACTGATCTACTACCGTTAATGTAGTGATATCTAAAATATATATATATAAATATACATACATGGGCTATATATTAGATATAGTTATACATTCTAAGATATATTTATAAAAGTATTTATGTGCTAGATAAAGCAACATTTATATTAAGTCGTATGCTTAATTTAATTAAATTGTTATACAAACATAAACTCGTTTCTCGTATGCCTCCCCTGACTGACTAGACATGCTACAAATTAATCGAAAATAATCGTAAATAAATTTGCACGCATGCGCCTTCAATGTTGATTGACAGGCTGACAATTGGAGACATTGACACGACAAAATACTTTAAGTCATGAATTAATGTATGTATGTGTCAATGTATATGGGTATAAACTCATGTCGAAATTAAATAAAAGGCAAATCAGGCCTCGCTATAATAGACTTCAAGGGATTTCGCGGTTATCAATAGGCAAAAAGTTGTATCTCTTGGACAATATCACTTAACAAAGGTAGAGTGTCGAGTATACTTTTTAAAAGATTTTCATGCTATAACATAAATCTAAACAACAAAGTGGAATCACTTAAACGCTAACTTAGTGCAATATAAGTCTTAAGCAACTTTGACTTAACTTTTTGACTTTTTTTATCCTCGATTTCGATGAGAATTTCTTCTGTTCTGCTCATATACTACACATAACCAATGGTTCTTATAAATACAGGTATTATGGAACTTATTATGAGCGTAGCCGATGCGATGTGTTTGATCTCTGTTATTAAATCTACTCCTTCTACTAGAAATGTTCCAGGCAGAAATAAGAATGAATTACGCAATTGAGCTAGCTTTTGGTGTAAGGCTAAGTCGTCGAAACAAATATTCTAAAATACCGAGTCTCACTGAAATTCTTGTCTAATTCATGGTCATAAGGGATCCCGGTCATCAATGGAAAGTGAAACAAATATTTCGTTATACTATAAGTAAAGTGTGTTAGAGCCTTTCAACATCCTAATACACTATACCCTGTCAGCTAAAACAAGTTATTCTGATATTAAACTCAATTAATAGGTTAAACAGAAAATATACATACATACTTGTATGTATATGACGTATAGATTAAATGACAAGTTTCAGATCGGTGTCACCGATTTATTGACACACGGTTATTAGTTAAATGGCATATCACCATACAATAGATGATCACATGTGATATACTTGTACATATAATAGAGGCATTGATATTCGCATAAATGACAAATAGTTCAATGAAAAAAAGAGCTAAGCAACATTAAACTCTATATTCAATCACATACACAGAAATAAGCAAACATTAATAATCTTATGGTACAATGCGTACCATTTAAACACCGAACAAAAATTTCGAGGGGCGCGTGAAATTACTTGAAAAGGGGGTGTGTGTGTGTGTAGTCGTGGCCACGGACCTTCACAACAATGACAACACAAACTCAATGACTTTTTGCTATGCATTTCATTCAATGCTACAAATCCTGTCGAAGGTTGCTGCCTTTGTTGCTGCTATTGGCTTAAGAGGGTTGCAGAGCGGCTGGCTGGCTGGCTGCCTGGTTAACTGGTTGTTCGTGTTTACTGCTATTAAAGGGCGCTCTAAAGCATAACAAAGTCAAGAGGCTTTGAATAAATTTACCATTTTCACAAGTAATAAAGCAATATGACTCTTTTGCAATCCTCCTTACTTTTGTTGTTGTTGTTGTGGTGCTGTTTTTGTTGTTGGTTTTGTGCTTGTCTTCGTTCGTTTGGCACTTATGATAATATTATTTTGTTGTTCGCATTTGACAACTGTTCGGTTTTTTCCAAAGCGCTGACACACACAGCCATACATACAAACATTTATTGCATAAATGGAATATCACATCACCCGGCCAATGCCTGGGGTAAGCTGTCAGCTTAATTTGTTAACACAACCATACAGGGTGTCACAGCGGTGTCTCTGTAGCGTTGTAGCTTACCCAAAATCCGCTCTGTTGCATTTGAGTGTTTTGAAAGCGAATTTTATGTCATCATTTTGTTTGCTTAATGTTGCTTAAATATTACAGTTATGCGTTGTCCACCCCCTTCTTCTAAACGTCATAAACTCATTTGTTTTTACATTTATAATTTATAATGTGTGTCTGCCTGTACATAAGTATGTGTGTCTGTGGCTGGTAGTGCTCATTTCCACGCCTTGTGTGTGTTTTTGCTGTTGTTGCTTTGGTTATAGCGTTAAAAATGTTGTCAGTTGTTTGGATTCGCGCAGATTGTCTCTTCGAATGGACTTAATGATCCGCGCATGTTGTTGTAAATGCGTGTGGCGCTGGCTAGGCAAATGTTGCCACACATTTGTTATGATTTTTTATGACATCGCCGCGTAATGTATCTGTCAACGAGTGCGAAACCCATTTTAATTCGCTGATGTGATGTATAATTTATTCGATTTTAATTATCTTATAATACCTGCAATTAATTTTGTAACGGTTTTATTCCTTTAAATATTAACACTAAATAATTATAAATAAAATTGAAAGAAAAATACTTAAACGAAAAAATTAAAAAAAAAAAAAAAAAAAAATTCGGTATGAGGGTTGCTCTAATCTGATTATCAAAATTTGGTAACTTTGACCTTGCTATATACAGTATAAGCCACAAACTTTTTGTCCTACCGACAGAATTTCAAACTTTATAAACGGAGATTGATCGAATACATCGATACCCAAAACATCATCTGATCAAAAATGACCCAGACGGACAAACAAATAAAAAGAAAAATGTCTAGTTATTGAATACAAATCATTATTATCGCCTTCAGAATAGGCTCCTGCCAACGCTTATGGCCTTCAGTGTCTTCTGCTAATTTTGATTTTTTTCTGTTTTGTCTCATTTTTCTAGCGTCATTGGCTTGATCGTAGAACAGTTCCGACGTGATATTCATAAACCCACGTCTCGTCGGCAGCAATGATGCGTTTGATGAATATAGAGTCCTCAGCTACGTTGTCAAGCATCTCCTTTGCGGCCACTTCTCAACGTCAATTTAAAAAAGATTCAGGTATTTAGCATTGATTTTTGATGCTTATACCCAAAACATTACCTTAATATGCTGAGTTGATCCAAAAGAGATGAGATGAGATCCTGTGATCTGTCTGATGTCAAACGACGATTTTCAGGTACTATTTCTTTAACTTTTTCGATGTTATTGTCATTAACAGTCGTCGACTCGCATGAGAATTTGGAGGGCCTCTTCTATATCTGTGCGCTTTGAAAAACTTATAGACTTTATTTTAAATTATGAAACGAAAGTGTAAATTAAGAGGGAGAAAAAGAAGATGAAATAAAATGACCGCGTATGCTACCACTATTCTTACTACAATACATGAGCCTATTTCCTACATTTCAGCGATTTTTATTAATTTCATAAATAAATTTAAAAATATAAACATGCGCTCGTGCATAGCATAAATGATTATATGTATCAAAAAATCGACGATTATGAATGTTTAAGGCACATCCATGCATATTTATAAATTTTTAAAAATTAAGAGTAAAAAAAAAAAAAAAAAGAAAATGTATATATTGTTTCTCACTCAGTGGCTTGCCAAGTGCCACACTTTCTATTTTCTTTAATTATCGTGCCTTTTCCTTCACTTATTTGTATTTCTTTTTTAATTCGACGCTTTCTTTCGTTTTGGGCGCTTGGCCGCTTGGCCGCTCATGTGTGTGGCGAAGACAATAAATTCCTACTAATTTGTGTAAATTTTACGATGTGCAGGTGCGCCCGCGACAGCACCGCGCACAAGATGTGGGATGTGCGACGTTGCTAAAGGTTTTAATTACACGCACATGCGGTAAATTTCATTCAATTTTTATTTAAAAATTTTCGGCATTATTTTAAATGTATATAATATATTATATTGGATTGTAGGTGTGTTTATGAGTATACACATATATTGCTGCATATTTGTACAGTACTATTAAAGCAAGCATTATTTATTGATAGCAAGTAGGCTGAAAACTTCTTACATTTTTATAGAAAAATTTTATTTTTTTTTAAGTTTTTAGTATGTTTTGTCAACTTGATTCAGAATAGGTCTCAGTCTTAGTGATTAGCTCTTAACTGTCGCTAAGTTTTTAGCCCACCAGATTTCGCTTGACGTCTGTGGATAGAAAAAATACGCTGATGGCCAAAATCTGGTGGATATCGAAGCAATTTGAAGCTCATTTATGCATTTTCGACACCATTTTCATTGACAGTGGCTTCTTTCTAGAGGGCGGAGAAGACACAATGGGCCAGGTGGACCTTACGACTGCACAGTTTTTAGTAACTGACCAGCGAGTGTAGTTGTCGAGCTGGAGTGAACCGCCAGAAGCCAGCGGAGCTTTTACCTGTTCCCATTCTGCAACTGGGGAGAATGAAGTGCCTGCCCCAGTTAGCACATCCGCCTTGTAACTTCCGGCAATACCGCCATGACCAGGCAGCCAAACCAATTTAATCATGAAGTAACTCGAAGTCAGAGATAATGAGTCTAGATATCCCTTCACTAGTCTCGAGTACAGCAGGCAAACTCAAGGCTAGTATCGTCGCCACAACTATTACAGTGGATAGTCAAAATTAAAGTCCGGTCCAGTAGTTGGTAAGCTTATGAACTGAAAGTCATTGGCTTAATATATATTGCGTTCATTTCTATAACGTTAACTCGAGGTCGTGGAAACGATTATATATGATCGAACTCATTTAGACAATTTTAATGGGATTTTTACGCATGCTCAGTATATTTATTGGCGTTTTTGAATGAGTAAGAAAACTAGCCCTCTCGAAGACAACAAAGCACTATTTCATCCATTTGACGAAATATGGTTGCCAAAAGCTGGAGTGTTTATTAGTTTCCAAGGTGAGGTAGATGTAGGAATCAAGCACCAATATATTATATTTACATAGTTCTGTACCCTTAAATAGTATTTCCAAAGTTTTTGTTCTATAAGCCATCGGGTCAACCATAAAATTGCATAACTAATCCGATAATTGTAAAAGATAATCAATTATTAGTATTAATTAGTAGAATTAGCAAAGTCTCTTCTACTACCGAGAACTTTGAAAAACCTTTATGTTCATCTATATATTCCTGTGTGTGTTTTTTTTCATGCTGAACGTTTAAACAGCCGAAGTAAGAAGACCTTAAAGAAAAGATAGGTGTAGATTTATTGTGTCAGCGTTTCTACGGATATAATAGATGAAATCTTCTATAGAATTCTATGAAAATTGGAGTTCGACTCATAAACTAAAATTTGGACTTCGGATCGTTTTTCGAAATTTCAATTTTTCATTTTTTTTTTGTGAACTCAGTAACATGAACAAATTATATTGAACAATTTTACTTATTTTAATGTTATTAAAACGAGTATATTTTTGAAAGGGTACGAATGAAAGTTCGGCTCCCGACGGCTCTTACCGCTATTAACAGTTATTAACGAAGTTATTATATAACATATTATTATTATAAATAACACATTTAAGCGAAAAATTACAAAATAAAAAAAATTAGAAAAGGAACTTCGTGTTGCTACGAAATTTACACGCCCCATTCGCTGCAGCCATGATTAGCGAGCGGCGTTTCAAACGGTATAATATGTACAGTTGGTTAATAGCAAACTGGCAATAATCATGCATGATTTTTTTACAACAGCAATAAACAAATCTAATTTAGCATTGAATCGAAAAGAAACGCTATGCGCAACACCTTTAAGTAACGGCGAAACGAGGTCAAATGTCAAGTAACAGTAAAAAAGCGCACACAAAAACCAAACTAACACACGGACGCAGCTTAATGGTAATGAAGAAGAAGAAGCAAAAGATAAAGCAAAAATAGAAATAGAAATAGAAGTGGTAACATGAGTAGCAATGAAAAAGGTTTATTCGTGTATGTGTGTATGTGTGTGTGTGTGCAGCCGCGCGCAAAATAGTAAAATACAATCTGCAGCTTGGAAGCTTGAAAACAACGGCGAACTGGCAATACAATGGTAATTAAAAATCCACCTGTCGATGAGAGGCAGAAAATCAGCGAACAGCAACAACAACAACATCAACAGCAAACAACATATGCTTAGACGTGCTTATGCAAGTAAATGTGTATGTGTGTGTTTGTGTGTACACATATGATTACGTCTGTATGTTTGCCAGTGCATAGACAACTGAATCAGCTGCAGCTGAGTATGAGGAAACAAAAGTAAAACAAAACGGTTTATTACAACAGCAGCCATAGTAGCAAGGCAGCCGAGAATAATAAAAATTAGCGGCAGCAACAATTAATGGAAATAAACATAACAATCATATAATGCAAGTGCAGTTGCAGATATATATATATATATGTGTGTATATATAACAAAAACAACAAGAAAAAACGTTAACTTCGGCTGCAGAGCAACTATAATACCCTTCACAAATAAAAAGTTTCCACACAACAGCTGGATTTTGATCGATCAGTTTGTATGCCAGCTATATGCTAAAGTGGTCCGATATAGACGGTTCCGACAAATAAACAGCTTCTTGGGGAGAAAAGGGTATGGGCAAAATTGATATATCAATAACTCGGACGGACATCGCTAGTTTGACTCAGCTCGTCACGCAAATCTCCGAGGTTTACTTCTGGGTACAGGGTATAAAAACTGAACTAGATGAATATATTAGCTGTTATATTTATACATATATACATATGTATATATGTGTGTAGATCTCGGCGTTCGCCATTAATTCAGCGGTTCAGTGAGGCAGCAAACACCTGTTGCACTAGCTGCCAGACGGTGTAAAAAAAGCAAAAACAACAATTCATACACACGTACAACTTTAAGCAAAACGATAAGCAACAACTCATTGTAACTGATTTGCTGCAACTGTTTTGCACATTGTTGCAACAGAGTAAAGTCGATTGTTGCAATGGCTTGTACGTTTGCCGCATTGTTTCGTGTTATTTTTCTCACTTTGTCTCGCGCAACCGTGACGCATTTGTGCAACAACAGCAGCAGCATAATAAAATTTTACAACAACAACAACATAACAACAATAACGCTGCAAAGAAGCAGCTAACAGTCGTTTGATGAACTGTCTAACTGATGTGTTGCTACTACTATAAAAAGCAAATAACTACTATTTTAAAATACAAAAACAACAAAAAAAACTAACAACAACAAGGCAAAACGAATGTTGAAATTATACTATTAAGCATCATGAAGTGACTAAGTGACGAAGCGTCTCGTAAATCAGGCGCATTGCACACACACACACATGCACACACATACACATATATACTTTTTCTAACACATTTGTATCTACACTGTGTATGTGTATGTGCCCATAAGTAGTTATTTCATTAAAACACCGTAAAGTGGAGTGAAGCGGCGCGCTTTTTGCCTCTAGTCTATTTAGAAAGTTTCATTTCCGCAATTGAAGAAATGGTATACCTAAATAGTGCATAGCTATATACATACAGGTGTTCATATACAGCTATATATATTTTTACATACATACATACACTGATTACATGGAGGATGTTGCAACTGGCACAATGACTTGAAAGTGAAGTCGTACAGGTGTCCTAAATCACAAGTGGCGCTAGGTTTGACGCATCTGTGTGCGCTTTGTTTTTGCCTAAGCACATTAGGGTGGCACAAGAAAAAACTTTTTAGCACTTAACATTTTTATGGAACACATAAGCATTGAAAAGAAGCATACAAAGATCGTTACCATTGCATTTCTGATAGCATAAAATGGTATGGTAATGGTAAATTTGAGAGTTCGGAGAGAGTAGCGTTGTCTTGGTTAATAATCTAAGCCAAATGTTGTGAAGATATTTTATCAAATAAAAAAGTTGTATATACAGAAAAATATATAACTTACAAAAGTGTTTTTTATGATTAATTTCGTACTTTTGCTAACGAACCCCAGATGTGTGCATTAAGAATTTATATGAAGCACAGGAATTGCAAATACAACATTTTAAGCACCACAACTATAACATAAGGCTAATCTTACTTAGTTCTAATTTTTCAAACTCAGCAACGTTTCGCTAGTGAATTTTTAAAATCAAAAATTATATCAAATAAAGTTACATATCTCCTCAAAATTACTTCAATATAGTCTATAGATCTGAAGTTTGGACATACATATATACTTAAACATAACTTTTGGTGTAAAATCACTGCCGCTTAAAAGATAGCGCTTCTTTAAAAATCAACACACCCTAATGTTTATTAATGTACAATATAACCTGAGTATGTATATTTATGTAACTTACTCCGAAACCGGAAGTCTTTGATGTTAAGAAAAGTGAAGGTACAGTAGTTAAAGAAATGTCACTGTAGTTGAAGCGTAATTGCAAGTTAACACCTTCTTATAACAAATTTTCTGCACTCAACTTGCTTTATTTTTCTTTCCAACATTTTATAACAGGCCAGTGCAGAAGCTTTAGAAAATTGTAAAAGTTGTCAAATATTATATTAGGTTGAAATCCATTGGAAAAGAAAGATAAAATACCGAAAATGAAAGGAAAAATAATTTACATGCGATCTGAGGTCGCGAAGAGTAAGGGGAGGGGCGATTTATGGCAAAACAACGGGTTTTATAGATGTTGTATGACAAAGTTGGGAAAGTATTAACCCGATTATAGCTATTTTTGAGACAAGGAAACGTTTGCTGTTACCATAAAAATATTATCTCATCATCTCATTATCAGTTATCATCTGTTTTTACTAAAGAGGTGTCAAAAATAATACTACTCAATAAATCTGAAAGAAAAAGTTTGGGACTGACATATAAAGAGGTCTTTGGAGTACTTGAGGTGTTCTGATTACGACTTTGAGTTCAAAAATTTTCCATCACGTACAGCCAATTTTGTCATTTTAGTAAATAGTGGTGGTTTGACTTCTACACCCCTTAGCTCTAACACACAAAATCATACATATTAAGAAATTTTGACTATCATTTTCGATTTTAGCAACCCAAAATTAGCAAGAGACAGTCTCTGACATCACAGTCGCTAAATGACTGTTAACTAGTGTAATTGTACTGAGCAAATTTTGTTGATATAGCTTTAGTAGTTTTGAGGTATTAGGGCGGGCCTACATTTTACAATTTTTAAAACCACAGATTGCTTTTTTAATGCGACTTGCTATGCCAGTTTACAGCTTCTTATCTTAATTTGCGGCTCAATTATCTCATTTTAAAGGTTTTCAATGAAAGGAATATTGTGTGCATGGCAGAACCCTAACTCCGACCATCAAAAATACTGAACTTTTACTGTGCCAAGAAACATGTGTATCAAGCTTCATTAAGACATCTTAAATTTTTCATATTATCGGAGACGGCGCGAGACGGACAGATACTCACCCGACTTTCAACTTGTCTCGTTATCCAAACCATTTATATATAACTCAATATCTATTTCTCAAAAATAACTTCATTACTCTATTAAAGCTAAACACATTTCATATCAAAAATTGACAACTGAAGTTCCTCTCAAATGGGTATGTTCTTAGTAAAACTAACTAATTCACCACTCGAGGCCAACCATCTATTTACATGCAGCTCAGAATGTGAGATAAATTGCTTTATTATTTAACATGACTAATTATATATTTCAGATCTTTCATCAAATTTTTGTTGGTCTACTTAAATGTATGGTTCACGCACCATACATATACATACATACTTGTAAATTTGTATAGTATACCAAAGCATTTCATCGTCTATGCCACATACCACAAACTTCACACGCTGAAAATGTGATGATCATTGCACGACCAATCTGTTGACAATTAATATTCTTATAGATCAACTTTTACAGTTACTCGTTAGTTAGTCAGCGATAATCCGGCATTCATCGCAAGCGCCATCGAAAATTTTTGATCGAATGCGCACGTACGGCAAATTAAAATTTCATTGAATTTTTATTATTATTATTTATGTTCAACGGTTGTGACACATGGCACATGGCACATGGCAGCGGATAAAGCTACAAAACAAATGCGTGCAACAAATCCCTTAATACACGTATGCAACTATATTTACATGCAACAAAACAATAACAATAATTTAGTATCATAAATGTCAAAGATGACAAGCGAACGCTGAGCGCAAATGAGCCGCAAAGCAAAGAGCAAACAGTTAGCAAGAAATTTTTGACACTTTACAAGCGAACACACATGCATGAGCTGCCAATGCAAGCGCTTGCAACAACTGCGTGTATGTGTGTGTATGCGCGTGCGGCTAAGATGGCGCAATGCCGCTATGGCCGATGGCGTTGAAGCTGCTGATGGCCGGGCGCACATGTGACATGTCAATTTTCCAAAATATGCTGCGTGAATGTTAATGCCGCGCAGACACAAGGAAAGCGCTAATTTTATAAGCGACAAACACACACATACACACAGCCGAAGACGCGCGGACCGACAGCAGACAGCCGGTGTGAAGACGCTCGTGCTGCCAAAATAGGAGTCGAGACATTAAAATCCAATCAGAAATTAAGTGAAATGTACGCATGGCTGGCTGAGCTGACGGCCTGACTGGCGCGCTGCCGCTTGTGGCATGTGGCATTCAATAGTTGACGCTGCCGTGCCTGCTGTGGCATTGCTGGCAGTTGTCAACGCATGAGCTTTTCACACACACACACACACCAACCAACAATGGTGCGTAAATAGAAATAGATTTAGTGGCGGAATGTCAAAATTGCTGTTTGCATTCAATATTTCCATTTTTCTCTTTGAACAATTTTGAGCAATGGGCTCAATGACAGCGTCACAACTGGCTGCATTGTTATTGCTGTTGCGATGACATTTTGTGGGTATGGTGAGGCGAGATGAGTTGATTAGTGGGTCGTCTGCAGCAGACATATATATATATAGTTATGTCTATATATATATATATGCACGTCTGTGCCGTCTGACATTCGAAAAGTTGAAGAATTCAAAGTTGAACGCCGAAAAATGCAACAATTGCCGTTGGCAATGACATGAGTACCAACAACATTTGTTGCAATAAATCATGTTTGGCGTGTGCGCGTGCAGGGCGCACAGTGGGATTAACAATATCAAAGCAAATTGAAAAGTGTCTATACAAAAAGATATGCCAATATGCTTTGAAAGAGATGAAATTGATTTGGAGTCACCTTCATTCTTGATCACAGTATATGTCGGCATCTAATCGAAAATAGATCTCCAACATAAATGTTTACTAAACCGATTTGGTTCCATAATCTAAGTTTTAATTTATTTTATCAATTTAATTTCAAAATAAAAAAGCTGACAACGCTGTACGAAAATATTTCCACTAAAAATATATATTTAAATGATTCAATTCCAATTTTAAACAGATGACAGTTTTTTTCTTAAACATGTTGAACTATACATTCATGAACTAACACACTTCAATTTGATACCTTTAAATTAAATTTTAATCTAATAAATTTTCTTACTGCAAAATTTATACAATTCAGCAACCTTCTAACTATTTTACAACCGTTCAATTAGTTTGAATTAAATTATTGAAACAGGTGGCAACCTTTCAGAAAAATATCGCCAACGGTAGGCTTTCTTAAATCGTGTTAATTTGATTTCCAAATTCTATTATTTAATATTATTTCTTTTATTTTATCTAATTTCAAAACAGGTGGCAACTCTCTAAGAATATTTCTAGCTGTAAACTTTTCTAAATATATTTAATTTCATATTCTATCAGATTTCCATTTTTTAATGGGTGGCAACTCTCTTTATGCATTCTTTAGTTTAATACCCATATTAAAGTATTTCTATAGAATCGTTTAGTTTTATCTCTACATACGACCTGTTTGTCGGTCCAGCAAAGTCAAATCGTCTTAATTCCTATCCTTGGTTCATATCTCAGTGTCAACAATTTGACCATCTGAAGGAATGACCTCTTCACCTTTGGCCAATGGGAGAGGAATTGGGTTCCATCAGGATAAAGATAGGCACACACATCGAAAGTGATTCAGGGTTTCTCTGAGTATGGCATTATATATTAAAAATAGCAACAAATTATTGAACAAAACGGTACATATTTGACCTAAATTGGATCATTATAACTGTGATAAATAAAACCTTTCATTTATTGCAAAAATAATGGTTTTCTTTTTACTAGACTTTATGCTCGTATATCGAACTTGTCCAGACAAAACTGAAAAACTAGAAATTCGAATTGAAGAAGTGAAGTTACAATCAACAACATGTGCTGAAAAAACTTCTATTTTCTGGGATGTCAGCCAAGAAAGAAAACTTTTAAAATTTGATCACATCTGTATTCACTGACCACTTTCGTTACCCTCAATTAAACACCAAACTATGAAAGTTTTGAGAGGTGTAAAGTTTGAGGTTCCAAATCATCATACAGTTATCTGATATTTCGAATACTAGACGAATAAACCATAACTTTATTAGTTGATTTATGGAGCTAAGCTCTATGACTATCCTAGATTATAATGACATTCTATAATTTTGCTCAAAACATATACAATAGTTTTCCTCGGTGTAAATAAAAGTATGTAAGTCATAGCGAAGTGAAAAGCAAGTAGCAGAGGCTCGTGGATGATGATGGTTTGCTATTAGAATTATTTAAATTTCGGATTTCCCCAGACCGAGCTTTCTCAAAGCGATGCTTAAGGCTTTTTGGAAGAAGACGAGGTAGAATCAACATTTCCTTCTTGATTGTCCGTATTAACTTTTAAACAACTTCAATTTTACAACTTGAGACACACAGACTTAGCACAACTAGCTGGAACTATAACCAGATGAAATCTATGGACTCAACAGATTTCCAATTGGTTCATAGAGCTTGGTCGAGACAAGTTCTGGATTAAAAATTAAAAATCAAATTTTCGGAATTCTAAACTGTTTTTGAATTAAAAAGTTCGCAACTCTGCACGAGCGACAACATAACCTCACTTAAATAACAAATACAAATTTACTTGGATTTATATAAAAAAAATTAATTTAGCGTTGTATAAACTGAAAAAAACACAGTGCTTGCAATAAGTTTTCGAGCAACCTATGTAACTGCACAAACGCAACTGGCAGCAACAGCGACAAAAGCAATGCCAACTTGATTGTTAACAATTCTCTCGCTGCCTAATTTAAGGCAAAAATTCAAATTCAATTTCGACGCGTAAAAGCGAAAAGCCACGTTGCAACAACAACAAAATTATTTAAAATAAAATTGAAAATGTCGCGCTTGCAACCAAGCGGCATGCAACCGTGCGCATTGACACATACACACGCACACACACACTAACAAACAAAAAGCGTAAAAAATGCCAGCGCAAACGTCATTCAACTGATTGCCGCGCAATTGAGCCGTCAATCAATTTGTTGTTGCCACTTGCGTATTGATGTTGCTGTCGCTAGCGCTATGCTTTGCTGATATAGCTGAAACAACAACACCGGCGACGAACTGTCGATCGATCTTCAATCGCGATCGCCAAGCGTCGAGCGACACGCCGATTGCCAACAATCAATTATGTTGTTGCCTTTCGGTTGCCTTGATTGGGCTTTTGTTTCGATTGCGCTGCCGCTTGCCACTTACGCCTTTGGTTGCTATTGTTGTTGTTGTTGTTGTTTTTGTTGCCAGCATATGGGCGCACGTGCACGAGTGGCAAACATGCTGCCAAGGCGCGCATGTCGACAACTCATTAGTTTGGCAACGCTGTTTGATTTTTGGATATGTCGCAGCGCAGCCATTGCTGTGGTTGTTGTTGTAGCCGAGTTGTTTGGCAAAAATGGCAATGCGCCGCATACCGCACGGCGCACGGCATTGAGCGACGCCAGCAAATTGCATACACATATGTTGCACATGTTGCAACGAAATGCCGCCACCACCACACAACAAAAATAAAAGCCGTTGCTGCAATGGCAATTATTGTAACTTTTGCTGTAGTTGCAATCACTATTGATGCACTCACAGTCAACATTTTCGCTAAGCCCCCTCCCTACTTTTATTAATAGACTCGTGTCAGGCAGCGGCTGTTGGCGGCTGGCAGCGTACAATGCCACAACGGCCGACAGCTGCGACAGCCGGCAATTGTTGCTGTCGACTGTCGCTGTTACACTTAAAATCGCTTCATTTATTTAGCACGGCGGCGCGTATTTGGGCTTAACTAAGTACATAGTATTCCAATTTTCGCCGGACTGTCTATGCAACGCCGATTTAACGTGTTCGTCTAGCGGATTGTCTAAGCGTTAGCATGCCAGCTAGCTAGTCATCTAGTCAGTCAGTCAATGGCCTATCCATCGGCATACCAAAGAGTCTGCACTTGACGGTTTTTTTTTTTTTTGCAGTTGCTGCCTTTTGTTGTCACCACAATGTGAAGAGAATAGAAGTGTCGCATCCTCGTGCCACAAAGCCAACTATTAATACCACTTGCAATAGCGTGCGCGTACGTATGTGTTGGTTCGTAAATTTGTCGCGACAACCAGCTGCACTTAATTATTCATAAAATTCACCAACAGTTGCAACAACAACAGTTGTATACAGCCGGCGGCTAAAGACAACAAAAGATCATTAAGTTGCACAAATCCATGGCGGTTCGCATTGAAATGCAAAATTTTTTATTTGTGTGTTATTTTTTTATTGTCCATTGGCATTTCTGTTGTTTTTCAGAGACCATAAAATTATCTAAAGAATCTAAAATTTCTTCTGACTTTTCGATGTGTTCCGAAAACAGAATTTTACTACTCTTCGTATCTGCTTAGAATCACTGGAAATAAAAAACTTAGCAACATTTGAACCTTGGTACATGCTTTTAAATGCTAGTTCAGAAATCTTTCTATATTGGATTTGTTTGGTATGGATTTAATTCACCCATTTTGATCATTAATCAAACACAGTGAGAAGAAGTTTTATTCAGAAATCAATTACGGATTGGTAGAGTAAACGAAAGTTCTGAATATAAACCTCAATCATTTCTGCAAGCTAACTGAAGATAAATGAAAATATACTTATCTCAACACCCCATCCTTATTAGACATAACCGACCCTTATTATGGCAGATCTCAAAACAATTGCGAGGTCAATTAAAAAGCGAACTATAAATCCACATCACTGTGTATTGTAATATATTTATAAATTAAACGAGATAGATATAGCGCTATATACATATACACATATAATTGTTCAGAATGATGAAACAAGTCGAAATTCGGGTGACTGTCTGTCCGTTCACCCGACCTCCGTCCATACGATGATTTGAGCAACAATCAGGATATCTTGATGAACCTGGTACTTTCTGAGAAGGTTGTTATTCGATTAGTACTAAAAGTATGCATTGCAATCTGGATAAACATTTGTGGTGTAAATTCAAAATTGGGAGTGAAGTCCTGCCATCTAATAGGAAATTAGCTTGAATAAATATAAACGTTGAAGAACTCATACCTGGAAAGTCAATTATATGAAATAGCGAGCTTAGTAAGAAAACGAAAAAAAAGGTTTCTCTTACTGTCCTCGAGAATATAAAGAAATCAAATTGTCTGCCAATAGGTATTCTTGAAAAAAAGTAGTATGTTGTAAATAATATCATTTATCTTAAATAGTATATAGAAGTGGTTCTTGGCTCTATTTCCAAACAAATTAGAGACTTCTATATATTCGTACCATGTCTGACCTCCATGTTTAGTTGTCAATCCCAACATTGGATAGTATTGATACAATTAAATTAAATGAATAGGTCTTTTCAAAACTAACCTATCAACTGAGCATCCTATAAAAAACCTGAAAAGGTGAGAAACTTTAACGCAATCGTCATTGACCCTTAGTGAAGTCAACTACCCCAAGGCTCATTGGCCTCGCTAAAGGATGTTGACCTCATAGGTTAACAAAAAGGTCATTGCTCTTACCAAATGTCATTGACCTCCGTAAAGGGTTGTGTCCTCACTGAAGGTAATAATTGACTTCAGAAAGAACTTTTGACCTCACAAAAGTTGACGGACCCGCTAAAGGTGATTGATGATTTTTGTTTAGACCGTATACACATACTTACATATTTCATAATTAGAGAGATATCTCTATGAAATAGACCATAATATGATTTGATGTCAAGAGCATCAATGGAAAGTGATCAATATGTACGCCTAGTCCATAAATACGAATTTAAATGAATTCTTACCCCATTTATACGATACAGTATATGTATATTGCTTAGCAATATCTCCTATTTTATCATAATAAAATGAAGTCCCAATATATTTCTTAAGATACAAAAATAATGCTTTCATTTTTGTCAGTACTTACAAGAGTTAAGAATGCAATTCGTGAAGTGGAAAAGTATCAAACGATAAGAGAAAAACATTTAAAAAATACATTAATTCTAATTTGCATATAAAAATATAAAAGATAACGAAATTAAAATCCGACACGGCAAGCAATTACAAGTTCAAAGCAACCAACACTTGAAACTGCTTTAAATCATAATAGCTTTTGACGGCTAAAAAAAAGAAATATGTCGCTTAGATTTCTTAATGCAATATTTCATAAATATTTCGACAGCTTTTAATGTCAATTTATGCACTTATTAAGGAATATAATTACGCAGCACGCACCCACGCACACACACACCTAAAAGGAGTGTGATCTACTCGAAAGCATTGAAAGCCCTACAAAGTGCTAAAGTGCATATTACAGCGGGCTAAATGTAAATTAGTAACTTCATACTTATGATTTTTTATGATACGAGTAGATGTAGGTATTACGTATTATACGAGTATATTGCACCGTGAATCATTTAAATGTGGCAGCACTTCGCGGGAATGCGAAGCTCATTTGCATTAATTTGGTTGCCATTTGTGAGCAACAGAAGTAAAAGCAAATGCCACCTTATGGCGCATCAGGTTACAGCCGGGTGCTAATAGCAGTTTGCACACAACTACAAGCATATATATTTAGATATACTCACCCACAGGCAAACGGCGGCGTCAGAATGCGAGCAGACGACGTTTTAATCCCAACGCTGTGCGAACATAAGGACCAAATGCGTTCGCCATGTGGACGCTATGGAACATATGGAAATCGTGTAAACCGTTGAGCGCAATAAAGTGCCACTAAACCGAGTTGAGTGTGAGTGTGCGTGTGTGTGGGTGGCGTGGCCTCTCGTTTCGTTGAGCCCAAATGCAATAATGCGCCTGAAATCAAATCCATAGAAATGCATTTTGCGGCATGTGTCGTTTAATTTCACTAAAAGCGAAAAGCCAATATGAATAAAGCATTAGAAGAGAATGGAAAAAATTGAAACAACGGTAAAGAGGCTTTAGATTTAGCTGGCCGCAATGCACTTGGCTGTAATAGCTTGAAGAGCGGCGTACAACTAGAACAGATGGACAGCAAAACACGGCGGCTTACAAGCGAAACAAGTAAGGGAGTACTGTGTGCAAGGCAGCACTTTATATTAAAAAGTAAAGAAACTAATTTTTAAAAAATGAAAGAAAATGAGAAAAGGAAGCATAGAAAAAAATAGAACTTTGGGACAGTTAAGTAGAAGCCGCCGGCACAGTTGAGACATCTTTTAAGTTTCCTCTACTACAATTTTATCTACCATATTGGGTCGATACAAAATTTTTTTTTCTAAAACGGCTTGAAGCCGAGATTCAATTGGAAAATGGAATCACAAGTCAACCATTTTACACCTTATCGCACTTGAAAGCGTTGCAATATCAGAACTTACTAGTATTGGAAACTTTTTAAACCCCTCAGACCTCTAATACGGAGTGGAATATTTATATTATACCTTGACATTACCCCAAAAATTCTGAACTTTCTCCTTACATGGGTTCTTCGGAAAGCTGCTTTAGGTCAGTCAAATATACTACCGAAAGTCCGAAATAAGAGCAATTAAGGAAACTGATTCCATTAAACAAATTTTATTTTGAAAAAATTCACAATTTTTCAATCCGATTAGTTGTGCATGGGTATAAACAAGCAATCAGAAGCGCCACAGACTGATAGGCCTCAAAAAAAAAAAACTTCATAGAAACGAAGCGAACAACATTGACACCCACAGCATTACTACAGAGCAAAACAGAAGCGCAAGAATATAATAAGCGCGCGGAGAGGGTGATGAGCCAGCGAAAAAGTACTTGCGTGCATGGAAGCGTCGTAGAAAGGGGTGCGCACTCATACTCGCACAGCAACAAAACACCCTTCGATTGCAATTCAGTCAAACCCCTGGGAAATATGAGCATATTACTAGAGACAAGCCGACTCAGGAGAGAGTTGGAGGTTTTCCTCGCTGTGGCTTCATGCGTAGCAGGCAAGTGATAAGCGGACCGAGTCAGTAGCGGAGGTGTGTGGGCTTCTCTCTTTCCCTTTATAATATACCAGCTGTCGACTGGTGGCGTAGCTAAACAACTGTTCAAATGATGAGGGATTTTTGTGTGTTTTTTGTAATATATGTAGTTATCAGCTCATTTGTTTGGTGTTGTCAGTAAGTCACTTCGGCGGTTATTGAGGCTGAGAAGCCGTTATTAATGGAAGGATTGTGTAACAAAATGAATATACTCGTAGTGTGGTGTGTTAGCTGAAGCGAAGGTGTAGTTGACGTCGCTGACATATGTACATATTGAAGACGAGCTATTGTGTGTAGACGAACTGGCGTGCGGGGAGCTAAACGGACATGTGCGTTGGTAAATTGAAACCTTATGTTGTGCTCCGTAGACAATTAATTGGCTGAAAGCGTGCCGCTTGGACTAATTAGACCAATAGGGAACACAGGATGAACAGAATACGAAGTAACGGAAAGAGAAAGCGTTTTGTATGAAATACGCCTCTACGTTTTACATAATGCAAGGAAAATGATTGCAGTGTTGAAGTACACTAAGGAAAAGGGGTAATTATAAGAAATTTTAAAAAATATAATAATAATTTAAATAAATAAAATTAAATGAATAACTTAAAAATCACGGCAGGTTTGCCTTATAAGGATTTAAATTAAATATTATATCTGAATTTTTCCGAAAATTGGAATAATGTCAAAGATTGATCTCTTAATTCTCTATCCGCATAGTTAATTTTTTCTAAAGTCTACACTATTTTTTCCCTATTCAGCCTTTACTTCTCTATAATTGCTTAATATCTTCAGGAAGCACCGCTAAGCTTTAAATTTTCGTTTATAACCTGAAATTTGACTGTTCCTCAGGGTACAACTAAATTATTATATAAGAACGCAATTCTTGCTTAGTGTTGCCATATTTTTTAATGTCCAGCTTTCTTTATATTTTTTTGTATAACTATCAGCCTGGTCTAGTCATAAATCAGTTTTCTAAAATCCACGGTGGAGGAGATCCATACTTCATTTTCTGATTTTCTTCTCTTATTCTGTTTTTTGATTACTTGTTAAGAAAGTCTGCTCTAAAAGTACGAGTGCAAAACTTCTCGATCCAAACTTTTTGTAAGCAAGAAAGTCATAGTAGGATGAAACCCATTGAAAAAGGAAGACGATCTGAGGTCAGAAAGCGGAAAGGGATGAGAGTGGTTGAAGTTTTAAGGATTAAAAACGATTTATCTAGATTTTCGGCAAAACTACGATTTCTGTAGAAATAAATATAGTTTAAAAACTAAAAATCAATTACTGTCAGTTAACCGAAAATACTTGTATTATTGTGAAAAAAGCGTCGGAGGGTTTGTGAAATATGTTTCGTATATCGAGCATACCACATTTTTCTCAAAATAATACAAGTATTCTACTGTCAATATTTCTGTCGGTTTATATTAAGAATTATTTTTCACTTTTTTTTTGTGCTTTAAAAATGTGTTTTTTAGCCTTCTAAACCATATACTTATATTATATAGCCATACGTGTTTTGGGTGCATTTATTTTACAGGATGCTGCATGCTTTTAGCTGCATCTTTAAATCTTAGATACAAAGCGAACAAGAAAATATCTTGCAAAAAAAGACAATTTAAGTCCTTCGATCTACACATATTCACTTTAAATCTTAGCGGCCTCAGTTACAACTACCAACTGGAACCTCGAAGTTTTACTATTTCGCTAACCAGAGAATTTAAAAGCAATAGTCGGATGACTGAAGACAGTTCCATATGTCTCATTGTTTCATGTAAAGTTTAAGAGGTTATATCCACTTGTGAATTCTAAAATCGATGTATATCGAATTTATATATGTATCTTTGAGAATATTCTCCGAAAATTTGAAGTTGATTAGCCAAATAGTTTTCAAGTTTCGGAGATCTTAACTTATTTGTACAAATTTTTTAACTTCGCGTAATCTTCTTCCAAAATTTTCAACTGGCTTTTCACGAAAAGCTGGTCGCACTGTCGGTGATCCGGTCTCCAAACCGCTGACTTCAAATTTTCGCACGAAATTTTTTTTGATCAGGTAATTAGTTTGGATTTTGATAATGATTTCGATTTTGAAAATTTTTTTTAGAGCCGACATTTGGTCAAATATATTTTAAAATTTTGATTAATCTTTCGATAATTACCTGCAATCATCGATAGTAATAATAAATTTATTTGGTTTTTGGATTCTATACAATTTTAAGTGATTTCGTTTACGATCACTATAAATTGCGATTGTACCTCGATAGACAATATGCAATCGACTAGTGCATTTCTGATACAAAAAACTTCTCAGAAAATTTATTAGAGGATTTAATATTATATAACACTATTTCACTATCTTTGTCAGCGTCACTTCTTCGATTTTAATTAAGATGTTTATGCACGGAGCATATCATAAAACTACCCATAAAATTAAAGCCTTTAACCACTCATGAGACTTCACGCAAACAAATAAATTAGTTTTATTTACTAAATATGTGTACTTTCAAATACATATGTATATACATACATATATTCAAACTACAACCCGTTAGCTCGGCTTCTAGAATGCCAACCCTACTACTGCTGCTTTTGTGACTTTCGCTGTTGTTGGTACAGCTCTTGGTGCTATTGTTGTTGTTATTCACAGCTACCGTAGTGCCAGCTAGTAACTAATGCTCATGTTTGCAACACATGTGCGATGCTTATCTGCAACATGATTAAGTCTTAATTAAAGCTGAATCTGAAATCTCAGTTACCTTGGCTACTTGCAACTCTTTGCTTCGCTAGCAAAAATTGATAAAAAAAAAAGTAACCGAGCATATGCCAAAGAAATAAAATAATAAAAAGAAGATGAAAATAATGCAATATTGCAACATTGTAGCGCTGCTCATATTACCAACAACAACAGCAGCAGCGGCAAAAAAGGTCACTTATATGTGTGTGTGTGTATGTGTGTATGCACTAGCTCTAGTTGCTTAGCATCTGCTGACTGGCGAAATTATCAGAGCAAAACTAGCGAAGTGTTTATCACATGTGCTGCTGGCGTTTTTGTTGTTGGTTTTGTAGCATCTTAAGATGTATTTACTAACTTATGTGGCGCCTGGTCAACTTGCCTGTAGGCTACTGGAATTTGGCTGAGTTGTCTTGGTATTCATAAAAGCATAATGCAGATGTTAGTCTATGCCTAGTGATATGTTAGAAATTTAACAGTAAGATTGACACATTCATATGAAATTTAATTATAAATTTCGAAAGCGTTGGTATACTCTTACAACATGTTGCTACAGCGTATAATAAAGAGTGTTTTTTTTTTTTGAAATTTTATTTTGAAGAAGAAATAAAACACATATTATTTAATGTTGCGGCCAAGCATTTAGCTTTATTATTAAAGATAAGGGTTTGCTTTTATGTTTTAAAAAATATTTCGGGTAAGTGACAGCAGCAGAGAGCCCCAAATTTCGACAGCTTTTTGCAGCAATTGGAGCCGTATATTAGAAATAACGCGCCAAGTATTCTCCTTAAGGCGTCAAACGTCTCGTGCTTATCTGCTTAGACATGCGACTTCACATATCCCCACAAAAGAATAGTCCATCGTTGTTAAACCGCACGACCTTGGAGGCCACGCCACAGACTCACCACGAGAAATAATGCGCTCATCAAAAGTTTCCTTTAATAAATTGATTTTTTCAATGGCGGTATGGCATGTAGCGCCGTTTTTTTTTTTGGTCCAAAGGACGTGGCCTCCAATTCTAGCACGAAAAAGTCATTAATCACAGCTCCATAGCGTTCCCCATTGAATGTAACTTGCCGGCTTTATTTTTGAAGAAATATAGACCAATGATTTCCTCTGTCCAAAAAGCACACCAAACAGTAACTTTTGAGGCTGTAGCGGGGTCTCGACAACTGCTTGTGGATTATCATCACCCCAAATCTGACAATTTTGTTTATTAACGTACCCATTTAACCAAAAGTGAGCTTCAACGCTGACAAAATTTTGTTGTAATATGCGAGATCGTTGGTCATGTCGTTTTAATTCCATTCACCAAATGTGCGACGCGTTTGATTGTTGTTCGGCTTCAAGTCTTGTACGATTTGGATTTAGTAAAGACGCAAACCAAGATTCATTCGCAAAATGGATGGTCATAATTCCAATTGTTGAGCGCGATGGATAAGCGCAATCAGGTCTTCTTCGATACTCTGCTCCACAGCAGTAATATCATCTTCGGTGCACGCTATGAGGATACATATTATCTGGGGATGCGCATTATTAACAAAGAATGAGAAAAAAATTTAGTAAATCGAAAACCTATAAAGAGCTATATCTAAACTCCAAATTCCAATAGAAAACTATAGTTTGATACAGGGAATCAGCGCAGAAAGAGGCTTTTGCGGTTTAAGCATTTTTAAAACGTAGGCGTGGCGCTTCCCGATATTTCAACTAAACTTAGTGAGAAGTCCGTTTAACACTTCTTCATAAACTGTGAAATCGGAATCGGTATGAAAATGAGGATATAGGTGTGGCACCGCCCACCTCTACATGAAATCCCATATATCAGGAACTACTTAAACAATTTAATTATTATTTCTATACTCTTCTGTTGCAATGTAACGGACTACAACCACGCCTATGTACATCCACTGCATTAATAGTGGCTAAGGTACACCATCTCACAAAATGTCGAAATCGGGTCATAACTTTTGAAATTCTAAGTCACCATATATGTGGACCCCAGTGCATGTGGCTAATTTTTTACCGAACATAACGGTCAAATTGTGAGGTCAAGTATTGAAATTCGGGAAGAATATTTTTGCGATGACAACATGCCCTTGTGACAAAAATGGGTAAAAAAAAATTCCCTTAGCCCCCACCCAATATAAATATTTGCGAATTTGAGCTATTTTTTTCTTTTTAAGTACCCACTTATTCACCGTATTCGAATCCGCAACCGAAAACACTACACTGTCTGCACAACAAAAGCGAAACGAAACGAACTGAAACGAAACCACAATGCTTCGGGTGTTTAGCCATAAAGTACCGTCTCAATATATTTTATTAGCAACAGCATTTTTATTTGTTTACGATTATGTTCAACAGCCGACAGCATCACATGAATTTCGGGCCAATGCGCTTCGAGCTGGCTGCGGCTAACAGCACGCGCTGGCCACAATTTGACAGCGATAATGACAGCTTGAGTGGCGCGTTGAGCCTTGTTTAACAAACACCAAGGTGCGCATGGGCGCATTTATGTATGTGTGTGTGAGGTTAAAACAATGTTCCGAGTGCGTTGCGTGCAATTTTTTTACTCATATATTATTATTGCTGTTGTTGTTGTTGTTGGTGTTGCTGGGCGTTCGCTTGTGCGCAGGCGCCGCAAGTTTAGTTTTGCCATTCATTTCAAGTGAAAATTATTATAAATTTTGTGGCAGCATTTTGTAGGCGCTTGTTGTTGGTAGGGGTTTGTTGTTGTTGAAAAATCGCCGATTCAATACAAGTGCGCTTGTATAGCTGCATGTATATACATGCATGTGTGTGTATTTGAGAAAATTGCTATGTTGCATGTTGCACATGCGCTGTGGTTGCTGTCAATTTCAAGCGGTTTTAAGCTGCCTGCGTTGCCACCGCCAACCATGTCTATCTATGAATTTCCACAACACTTTTGCGTTTTGCTGTTGTTGTTGTTGTTGTGCGCATGTTTGGAGGGATTTATTGTTTATTGAAATTGCCACAAAACGGTGCAAAGTAACACGAAATTATGAAGGGGCAAGTCGACATTTTTATGTTTTCATTCATGTCTGTTGAGTTTTTATGTTTGTGGATTTTATAATCCACACATACATACATACATACATACATACATACATACACACTTGCATTCACATGCTCACATGTGTTTGAAATATTGATTTTTTTCTGCTTTAAAAAATGCTCAAAATTTACGACTTTTTGCTTTTGGCCAAAATATTTACCGTTTTGGCTGTACGACTGATTGGCTGCAAAAACAAAGCAACGGTAAATTAGATACAAAAAACTTTTTCAGAAATTTTGCTGTTTTATTTTAGCCGGCAATCACTCGATTTGGACAAAAGTGAAATATTTATGACTCAAGCAGTTAGTTAGCCGACGTGTTCGTGAAATCGGAGCGGCAGTAAAAATTTACGTTTTATTTTCACCATAAATTCCGGCATGCAAATAAATTCCCACATGAAATGGTATTTTGAAAGTATTCTGACACAGAGTTGCGGCATTAATAAGTGCTTGCCACAAAAAAAAATTATTAAACAATAATTTGTTTTTTCAAGAACCGTTAACTTCGGCTGCACCGAAGCTAAAATATCATTCACCTAAGCATTTCTTATAGCATAAAATAGTACAAAAAGCTTTTTATCTTGTTTTTGATCGATCGGTTTGGACGGCAGCTGTAAACTATAGTAGTCCGAAACGAACAATTTATTCGAAGATTTTATCGTTACCTTAAACTATAATTCAGTCCAAATTTCGTGGAGATATCTTGTCAAATAAAAAAGTTTCTTATACAAGGGCTTGATTCTGATCGTTCAGTTTGTATGGCAGCTATATGCTATAGTGCTTCGATCTGAACAATTTCTTTGTAGGCTGTACCGTTGCTTTAAAAAATTATGCATGCCAAATTTCGTGGAGATATCTCGTCAAATTAAAAAGTTTTCCATACAAAGTCTTGATTCTGACCGTTCAATTTATATGGCAGCTATACGCTATAGTAGTTCGATATGAGCGGTTCCAATAAGAAAGCAGTTTCTTGAAAAGAGAAGGACGTGTGCAAAATTCCAGATCGATATCTCAAAAACTGTGGCAATAGCTCGCGGCAGACGGATATTACAAAATTCGCGATAAACTTAATATACCTTGTTCAGGGTATAATTAAAAAAATTAAAATGGATATTAAAAGGTCCTAGTGGACGTACAGCAAAATCGCACAGCTGCGCTAATAAGCGAGAAGTATTGTACTATATATATCTTCTATCAAAACAGATGTTTGGAACAACCTGTGAGTGCTACACACAAAGCATTAAAACTCGTCACCGACTTCTCCGGCACCGTGCTTTTACCCGCAATCCTTATATCACAGTAACGCATAAAAGTCAGCAGCACTTTGCCAAAAAGCCAAATCTTTTGACCTAACAGCCGCCCGCGCGTGTATCGTGCCATTCACCCATTCCCAGCAAGATAACCGAAGTCAAGAGCGCGCTGTCTGCCACCCTCATCATACAACAACACATGCAGACAGGCAGAAGTAAAGCCTGAAAATTGCTGCCACTTGCGCACAATGGACACGTGTTCACAAATGAGCATCGTACAGGAATGCCGACTGTCAAATGAAGGGAAAGCGGTTGCGACACCCAACTGTTCAACTGTTAGCTACTTGCGTGG
Organism: Bactrocera oleae; assembly: GCF_042242935.1. Taxonomy (NCBI): domain Eukaryota; kingdom Metazoa; phylum Arthropoda; class Insecta; order Diptera; family Tephritidae; genus Bactrocera; species Bactrocera oleae. Next base: position 66,063,417 of record NC_091540.1, on the reverse strand, counting down.
TCCACTGCAGGCAGAATATGAGTGTGGACTCGTCGCCACCCCCTTTTAATTTTAGTTAAAAGCAAAAATCACCAAAAATCACAACATTCTAATCAAGATTGATAGTGCGTAACGCAATTTACTCGCACAAAACACTCTCTCTCTCACAGACACACACACCTACAAACACAGCGCCCGCTTAACGGCTTCCCTCTATTGCATTTCATTTTGTGGGTGTTTACCAAATTTAATGGTATTACTTCATCATTTTGACCAACATTCAACGCCCATTTATGTTTCGCTTCTTCTTCTTGTTCTCCCTGAGATTTTCTTGTTTCATTAGTTGTTGCAGTCGCGACCCTTCTTTTTGTCTGTGTGTGGCAATATTTTGACTTTTGCCGTTTCTTTTGCTTTGCTTATGGCGTACAAAAAATCGTAAAACTAAATTAATGTTGTGTAGTGACGCAGCGAGTTGCAAATGCATTGTTGCCCTTAAAGTTGGCCGCAAATTCGGTCAGCGTTAAAGTGCATAAAGCTGTAAACACGCTGAAGAAAAATCACCCATTTTAATTTCAATATATACAAGTGTGTAGTTCATGTAATTGTAGCTTTGGGCTGTCTTCGATTTGCAAAACCTTGAAAAATGTTGAATCGAATACACAACTGGTATAAATCACTTATATTGGCATAATAAAGTAGAGTTAAAATAGTCAGCGCTTATACGATTGTAGTCTCATATCTCTGTACTCCCCCATTTCAACTGTGTAATTGGTGCTTTCACATAGCAAGAGAGGTCAAATCTAGCTATCAGCATAATCCCGAATTAGTATTACTAACGAATTCTACTCAATTTCGAAACAATCACCTGCTTGCCACTTTCAAGTTGAGCAAAAAACCTATTATTTTTTTTTTAGAACTTGTTACTTCTGGTAGAATTTGGAAAGTCAAAACTATAGTAGTTAATTTCAGAGTGGGTTTTCCGGCGTTGTTGACGACGCAAGCTTCATATCTTCGAAGCTTTTGCGGTTTACGAGAAGAATCTGTCAAAATGGATCAGGCAGTTAATGAGGGGAAAACGAATTATACTTGTATGCTAGCTACCAGCAGGAATGTAACGAAGAATGAGCTAGTAGCTGGGAACTATATTTTTGAAGCAGTTCAGGACTCCGTTTATCTTACCACCACCATCAACAGCATTAATGATGTCAAGGTGGAGATCCAGCGCTGAATGATGACAATTGCGAATAGCAGTTATTACAAACACTTAGAGCCTAGAGCTATCTGTCCACAGACAAAATTAACACTTTACAAGTCGCTCATAGTACACGTGCTTTTATAAGGCACAGTAGTATAAACCAACGATCTGTCATGACGCGTTTGATGAATGTAGTACTCTCAGCTACAAATGTTGTCAAGCATCTCTTTTGCAACCTCTACTTGACGTCGTTTTTACAAAGTATTCAGATATTTTGGTGCGGATCTAGCATTGACACGATTCATACCCAAAACTTTAACCACAATGTGATGATTGATCCATAAGAGATCTTGAGATCCTTTGCTATCACTCTGATGCCAACAAGACGAAGTACTGTTACCATTTCGATGTTATCGTCATAACCAGAGTTGAATGGACGACTCACATGACTTTATGTAACTTATAGGAGTTGTTCGTACGAATCACCATTTTTAAAGAAAATTGTCCTGCTTAGTTTAGGGCAAGACCTTATGTGGATAACTCATTAAAGTGGCGTACCTATTTTTTATTCTGCCTACAATTTATTATACCAGTTTATGTAATTTATACCAGTTATGTGTTTGATTCGTCACTCTCCAAAGTTTAGCTTACACTTATATACTTGGTTTTGTACCCAACGGATTTCTCTAGCGCTGGATTCCAAATGGAACTCCCATTTTTAGTTGTTTTTTAATTGGAACATAATCTCCTGTCTCTGGCCTGCTTGTATCGCTTGCAAGCTACAAGCATACCTATGTAAGATTTTATTGTTAGCAGTTGTATTGTAGTTGTTATTGCAGTGGTTCACAGCTTGTAAACCATCAAACAGCTGCCAGAAAAAATGCTTGAATGTTGAAAGGCACTAAAATCGAAATTGAAATTGAAATTGAAATATTTAAACACGATTTCATATGTCTACATGACTACAAGCTTACATATGTATGAGTGTTTACATATATGTAAGTGGTTGTGTATGTGTGTACATTGTAATTATGCTTACAACAAGTACAACTGTGCGTATTTTTACAATTGTGGCCAATATAAAAGTTTGTACGCATGTATGTGTGCGTGTTTGTATAACTGTATATCTGTTTGTATGCGTGTGTGTGAGAGGTGTGTGCGTAGCAGTGCGCGCTTGCTGAATGCTCACATTCACTAAAGAATTTCAATGCAAATTCTTCATTAAAATAGTAAATATTTGCCATTGTGCGGCATGAATTGGCGTCGAGCCCGCCCGATACTGCAAGCCTGAGGACGTCTTGAGGGCCAGTTGAGGTGCAGAGCCAGCAGACGAGGCGGTAAACAAGGCGACACAATGCAAATAATTGCAGCTGGCTGAATAAAAACGGTATAATGCAAGTACAATACAACAACAACTGCAAAAACAAAAATAAAAACAACAACAAAAACCAAAAATGAAAACAACAACTACTGGTACAAATACCAACAACTGCAACAATGATGACAACAACAGCAACAACAAAACGCACAAAAATATAATTTTAACACACAAACCAGACAAGCAGTTGCCACAGACGATGAAGCGCCGCAACAGCTCACCAGCTCGCAGCCTCACCGCAGCCGCTAGCTGATCGCCTCATTGCGAATTTGCGCCAAAAAACTTCATGCAACAAATGTGCGGAAAATATTTCGACAGTTTGATGGGAAATTCATTGAATTCGCGCAGAACATTTGTGAGCTATTTGCATTGAATTAGATGCGGCAATCGAATATTTGCATGCATGTGTGTGTGTGTGTGTGAAGAACGCACCGATTGCGCTTCAAAAGGGATGAAATCGGTCACAATACCAGCATAACGGCACAATAACGTTTCAATCACCGTCGCAAGGGATGCCGAGATGTATTTGCCAATACAAATACCTACATATGTGTGTATGTATATGTGTGGGTTTGTGCCGCAGAGTCGCGCTGAGGTTTAATTGCAAAATACTCAAGTGCACTAAAACAATCGGGCGAGCAGTGTGTAAATAGCGCACAAATGTTACGCCAACCAACTGTTAGCAATGATATGAGTACAACAACTAGTCAATTGTTGTTGTTGTTGCTATTTATTTGTGATTTTTTTTGTTGGTGTGCGCCATCGGAAGGGTGTTGCTGCCGCCTGCCTGCTCAATAATTGATATTTTCGCGTTTGACTGAACGATTACAACAAAGCGGCATCAAATATTTGCCAACTACAACAACAACACTATCATATACACACGTAACTATAAAAATTGTGCAATTTAAAGTGCTCATTGTGCGCAAAGTAAAAGTAAATTAGTAAACACTATTGGCGCGTTGTTGTTGAGTTACACACACACACAGCGGCGACGCGCACAACTGTTCGAATCGCTTGCTGCCCAAACGCGGCTGTCACATATTCGCTGCGTTGTTGTCGCATAACAAGTGCATTGGTAATCAGCGCTTAGTTTATGTACACACAGCTGTGTGAGAATAAATATTCGAATTGGCAGTTAGAAGTGGCTAAAGGTAAATGGCTCGTCTTCCGAGTCAAGTTAATACCCTTGAGGTATAGTTTCCGCTTTTAGCCGAATGCGACTAGCGACTTCGAAACTCGCTAAGTTAAAATTAATATATGAAAACAACAACAAAACTGTGTCGTCAAGTTATACAGAAACAAGAAAAAACGTTTATTTCGGTTACACCGAGGTTATACCCCTCACAAATACAAAAATGTGCATACAAGAGCTGGATTTTGAACGATCAGTTTGTATGACAGCTATATGCTATAGTAATCCGATCGAAATAATTTCTTCGAAAATTGTACCGTTGCTTTCGATCATAATCCTTGTCAAATATCGTGACGGTAAAACAAAATAAATAAAATAAAAAAGTTTCCCATACAAACACAAGATTTTTATTAGATATAGGGTATACTACAGTGGTCCTATATCGGCGGTTTCAACAAATTCCAAAAATCGATATCGCGAAAACTGAGGAACTAGTTCGCGTTTATACAGACACCCTAATCATTTACATATATAAGACCATATATATTTTATAGGGTCTCTGAAGTCTCCTTTTGGGTTTAACCAAACTCTTTTTCAGTCTATAAAAATTATGTGAATACCTCTGCAAAGTAGTATAACCACTAGTTATTTTATTCCTATTTTATTATATTAATTCAGGTGACTTATACCAGTTGTGTGTTCTATTCGCTACTTTTCAACGCTTGGCAAATTGAAGACAGCTATCAGTTTGCAACGAAACTTAGTCAACAAATTGGAAAGAGATAATTATCAAATCTCTGTTGAGTAAATAAATGAAATTTTAACCCCTATTATCCAGATTTTCAATCATTAGGGTATTATTTTCTATAACCCAGACATTTGAACGACTGATGTTGTTACTTTTTCCATTTCTTGATCTTATGAGATAAAGCTAATTAACAGTTACAGAGTATTCTGTTCTAACACTCTAATATATGGTCTGGTAAAAATAAATCCATTATTTTTCCCACAGATGGCTTTACTAATCTGTAACTCGTACTAGTTATATACATGCTCTTGGAATACGTTGTGTGGCGTTAGAAAAATAAATTTTCGTACTAAAACAAAGTCTTCGACAGTTTTGTGATTGCTTGACTAAGTATTGTTTGAGCAATTGCCAAAGGTGGACGCCAGCAAAGAGAAAATGTTTTTGTTTACTGGTCAACGGCAGAATCTCTGTGTTTAGAACCATAGCATAGATACCAAGTAGTTTTTGTTTTAAGTTAGAAGCTCTGTACTAAGAAATTCTTACTGTTCTTTGTTGTAAGTATTACCTTATCCAAGTGACCAATTGAATTCATTGTTCTTACCACACGAACGCTACTGACAGATTCATACAAATAAATTTTTAATGACTTTCGGGCTGACTTCAAAGACTACACGTAGGTAAAGATTGTGAATGATATGAGCAAACCAGCTCTGGCGACCTTCTGAAACAACTAAAAAGTTTGAGGCAGCACTCATTGTTCAGATGTCGAGGATTTCAAACGTACTTGATGTGGACTCAATTATGGGTAATATGTGGACCGCGAATTTATATTAGACCTGGAAAACTCGTGTTACTGTATGGCAAGGCATACTAGAACCACCGGTCGATGAGTTGTATAAAAACATCAAACCTGAGAGAATTAAGATAAAGAAATAAGTGGTGCCTTACGATATTCTCTTATAAGATAACAGATTACTATTACATCTCAAATCTATTATATCTAATATTGGGAAATCCGGAAGTTTAATACTAATTTGGAGAATCCGAGACTGTTAAAACTAGCTTACTGATGAGAATGCTGATCAGAAGCAGACCAGTATATGATATATCAAGCTTAGATAATATATTTAGTACTTAGCAGGAAAAACAATTTTAAGATTTTAGTGCTTCTAAATATGGCTTCACTTAAATGTGTTTTATTCAAAGTTTTTATCACAAATGTTTAAATTTTTAGAACCTACCTTGAAGATGACTATAAACTCAAAGTAGGCTACGCTTCTGCGCAACAAAACAACAATGCCACCACCACTACTAATATTCTTCACTCGAATGTACTGAGCAATAAATCAACCTGCAACAGAAAATCTTATCAATTAACTTAATTAAAATGGAATAACAAGTGTTCGATCCAACAGTAAATACGAATGCCCAGTACGCGAGTAACTATGCGAGAGGCCCTTCCTCTAAACACGCATTACTAATCAACTAAGGCATAAATAAATAAAGGCAGTGAAGTGTGAGTGATGGAACTTGTCGTGCATGCAATTTGTACGCGAGTCGAAACTCATCAAACTATGCAAACAAATGTTGAGGGCGGCGTCGTGCACACACACCTACAAACCATGCATTTAGTTGTTGTCAAGAGTGTCGCGCACCCCACGTGGACAAATAATCGCTCTCATATATCTCCCCCATCCCGTCGCTTACCTCATCATTCCTGTATGTAAATATCCGTAAGCAGTGTAAACCGGTTTGTCTGAAGGATTGTCAACAAATTTCGCCTGACATTACGTAAACAAATTGTCATTGTAGGCAAATAGAACTCCTTTCCTTTAATTGCTGAATAAATTTTCATGAAAACACAGCTAACCAGAAAAAGAATGGTAGCTCTTGCCACTAAATTATTCAAAGTTTCATTATTGTTTCATGTTTGGTATGGCACAAACTTTGGGTGCTGGTTAATAGTCAGCTTTGGGTTTGCAATTAGGCTCCAAAGAATTATAATCATAGAGCCGCTTGAAAGCAAGAATAACAAAAGTTATTTAAAACTTTGAAGAACATAAACAGCGAGGTACAATTATATTACTCTCGAGATACCTTTCTTGTAGACTAAAGGTTATGACAGAGCTGTAGCAGAAACCCAAAATTCTCAACAATCTCAAAAGCCACAAGGAGACAAGCGGGTATGAAATTACACACTTGGTCAATCAACTGCGCTAGTACTGGAACGAGGTAGACGAATAAGTTCCAGACACTATCCTAGTCGAGATGTAATATTTATCTAAATTTTCTGAATGCCATGAAAATAACAAGGTTAGGTTAGGTCGTCGAGTTGAAATCGATAAATCACACTTGAACAGATGTTTGTCCTTTGTGGTACCCATAAACTCCAAAAAGTGGATCTTCGGATCGACGAAGCGTTTTGAGTTTAACAAAAATTTTGTCAAGGCGGTCAATATCAATCCTTGCCACTTCGCTAGATTTACCGTAGGTGTGTCTACCGATTTATTTCATTCTAAATCTGACAAAAGCCGGACAATACAGAAGAAAGTGACAAGATGATTCCACCTCAACTTCCTTCATACAGCTTTGGCAAAGAGCATCGGACAAAATATTTAGCTGCACCGCCTGTGAACCTATTGGACACTGTCCAGTCAGAACACCAATAATTGCGGCGACAATGACTTTGCTAAGAGCTTATAGTTCACTCTGTGCCAGAAAGATCTCACAGTCGCACGAGTTCTGGTTGTTGACCAGCCCTGGTCGAGCTTACTGGAAGTTCATAGATTCAGAGCTAGAAGGCAAGAAGACAGCGGAAAACCAAATCGCTTCCAATCGAATGAAAGTGGCGTGAGGATGCTTTCCCTACAGAAGGCTACACCTCCTACCCTCCGTCTTAACCTTTATCCACCTGTAAAAAAGTTCACTGCACCTCTTCAACAAAAACAATAATTACATCATATTTGAGAAGATGTCGCGAGCATTCGAGAGAGCCTAACCACATTGGATCTAAAGAATAATTTACAGTATCGTTTGTCAACCACAAATTTATGAGTTCTTTAAATCACGGAGACCTACACTAGTCAACAAATGCAACTTCGCAACCGAAGTGTATCTGACGTGACTTTTTAGAGACGTAAATAACGGTTTCATTTGACAGATGTTCGACAAAGTTTCACACCATTCATTATGAGTATATTAATCCAATAAAAAGTAGCATTTAAATAAGGTTGTAAGAAGTAGTACTCAGCACCCGAACAAAAATTCTTAGTCACTTTAGTAAGTTATGTAACCGTAACTTACCGTGACCATTATTCACTGTTCACATATATAATATTTTACAAATTAAAGTAAAGATTAGTGTGGTTCATTTCGCACAATTTATGAAGCCCTTTACTTATTAAAAAGACTACCATAAACTAAATTTGGCTAACATAACTCCTTAAGTGCCTGAATTATTAAGTAAGTTGAGGGAATTTTATCCAGTTTACGAAGCTATGTATTAAATTCCACTTCGATATCTTCTATAGAGTTTGCGTTATCCATAAACAGGTTTTTTGAACTTGTGGAACACACTTCGAATTGAATGAACCGCCCAATAGTAAAAACACATAATTTACCAGTTTCTAAATGCCTACACCGAAAGCCAAACCATAAAACTGTCAACAAACCAGACATAAATGTGTGTCAATCCTGAAGTACATAACCTAAAATATGAGTTTGTTACATACATATTTATGATATAAAAAATTACAAAATTACTGCAGAACTACTTTAAATTGTTACGTGAAACCTCTTAAAAGTCAAGTAGTTTATTATACTCGCACCCCTTCGCCCACAACACTAACGAAAGCTTGGAACTCCACGCTGAACAACAACAAACAACTTTTGCCCTCACATTCAGTAAAGCAATACTTCATAGAAAGGCAGACAGGATATACATTGGCAAGGGAAAACTGTTTATGTGAGTGTATGCTGAGCCCAAAGCTGAATAGGAATCCTAATAAATGTCGAAATTGCCACAAAACTAGTTGTTGTAGTTGATATATTCACTGACTGTGGAGCATTAGAAGGTCCCCACAAAGGCGCAGACCGTCACACTTCCTTTTGTGACGACACGCAGGAAACGAGAGACGCGCAGATAAGGCATTCCAAACCGTTTGATGGATCTCAAAAATGTTGCACGTGCAAAGTTAAAGCACTGGCGTTGCATAGTAAAGACATAGAAAATTTTAAGGGGACCAAAGAAAATGTAACGCCACTGGAATATAGCTGTGGTTGTGTGCGCTGGAGTTGAGCGACAGGAAGCCACCTAACAACCCCACAAAGTATGCTACGCTAAGCTGTACATGTATTAGTGTGTGTTTGCTTGACACTGTTGGGGTGCGCCAAAGTTAACGAGCCCGCTTGTATTCATGAGCTTGTGCGAAACACCAGCACAAATAACAGCAATAAAATCAGCAACAACAACAATGAGTTCGTATAACTGCCCTGCTGCCTTGCCAGTCAGTCAGTCAGTCGTGCGTGGAGTTATTTGGCGCTAGCTCGCTTTGCCCGTGCTGTCACGAGGGTTGAAAGTCAAAGCCTTCGAATAACTATATATATATGTATATATACTCATCTATATATATATGTATACGTCTATCTGCAAATAAGCAAGCAGCTGTGTGTGGGAGTTGGGCGTAGAAAGTGTTTCCATTGTTATTGTGCTTTCCTTTAAAGCTTTTTGTTGTTTTGCACGCACATTTGCCGTCGGTTGTCAGATTCGGTTTTATGCACATAACCGCCGGCTAAGCGCCAAGGATATACATTACACAATCATTCAATATATATCCCGCATTTATACTCGTTGTATAGTGTATACTCGCTTGTCGTTTAGCTTTTACCCATTTAAATAGTGAATGAGGTTTGTGTGGAGGTGCTGCAGAGGTTGGTTGTTACTCTCCATTGAAGAATTTGCATACATATGTTCAAAATGGTTTTGCAGGTGTTCAGCGATTATTTTTATTGGAGCCCACAAGTTGACATTCAACGCACCCTTTTAAAGTGTGTATTTGAGGGTAACAAATTTATAGACGAAGCGGGCTAGTTTTATTATGTACTTTAAGAAAATTTAAGAAACGTATGCGATATGCTCTTTGGCAGAAGAATAAGACCTAGGTGCTATGTTAAGGACTACCCATGCTTCGCGCACTTAATGCCTTTCTCAAACATGTTCGGAATTCGAAATTTAACAATTTAAATAATCGTTAATTTCTGACCATTCCTATCCATTCCTAAACGATTTTGATCCCTATCGCCTTTTCAATTCGTACGCTGACGTTAACGCAAAAAACATTCCTAATTTACCTTCTAATTCTGGTGCTCTTTTAGGTACAAAATTTGCATTCCTTGACAGCGCATCGCTGTACTTTGATTCTGACACAGGTTCTTCCTCTCGAACAGCCTAGTAAACGCTTCTGTACAATATATGTTGAGAGTGGTACATCTCGTGGACAATAACTCCCGAGCCCGGAGATTTCAGGGAAACTCGGAGCTCAGCAACAATTGTTGGCACATTTTTTTCTCCAACTAAGAACTTATTTATAAAGTGTCTTATCGGTCAGATCATTGCTCAGTTAAAAATAACACCTTTAGACAAGAGTAAAACATCATAATCAGTCTCTGAAAATTCTTCCCGAATCCTGCCAAACATGTGATGTTGCTAAAAGTTCGAAACAGTATAATGATAAATGATACAAGTATTTTCTCAATAGCAGATTTTTTCTGGTATAAAGCCACATAGTTAAAATCTAAACTCAACTTCAGGTGTCAAGTATCCTTTTTCAATTAACTTCATTTATAAGGTTTCCCGTCCGTCGCTAGTCATTCGGATACAATACTTATGCATTTATATTTCTCATTTATTTGTTTAGCAGAATTCTCTTCACCTCGTTTCATCTCACAATAACGCTCTCTTGACAGTAACACATATAGTTTAAATAAGAGTTTTTGGAGTTTTTACAGAATCATCCATTTTAAAGTCTTCTGAATATTTTCCAATAATTTGGTTTACGGCTTTAAGTCAACTTATTTTTCTACCCACTACATTCTCAAGTACATAAAAATAGCATCAAAAATGTATGAACATAAAGCTTAATGCTGCAAATCTCTTAGATAAAAAGTTTTCAAAATTCAATAAATGGCAACTCTGTTCATAAAATAGGCCAAAATAACCTTAATTACATGTTTTTCGACAACTGAAGAGGCGGTTGATGCATTCAGAACGCATGTTTTGGAGACACTTCAATCATAGTGGCAAAAGTGCATCGACAATTGGTTCAAGGGCATGCTAAAGTGTACACATAGATCTTAAAGAGAATATTTTGAAAAACAATAAAATGATTTCCAATGATTAATATTTGTTTTTCTTCTTTAATCCAGAAATATAAAAGGCAACCCTTGTACAGTCAATTGATAATTAATATAAATCGTTTAAAACTTCATCGGAGAAAAATTGATTTCAGAGAAAGTAAAAAATTGAATGTAAGGAGCTGGCTTTGCTTTAACTTTGCTGCTATAGGTTTTGTAACTTTAGGCTAAGTACATATTAGCGGTAACACAATTGCTTTAATGGAAAATAAGTGAGACAATAAAATGGTTTTAGATGTTAAATTATTAAACTTATTGAGTAACTGGGATTCAAATAGTTAGATTAACTACCAAAAGTACTAATATTTACTCGGTAATCAACCCCTTGCTTCACTAGGTGCTTAGCCTTATATAAAGCATGTCGACGAGTAAAATTTTTGCATATTTTTTACTGTTCTAATAATTTTTATAAGAAATCCGGTTTTCTTTAAATTTTTTACACTTTTAAAGGTAGTAAAATATTTTAAAGAAAAAATTTAAACACAAATAACATTAAACTATTCTGTATAGTATGTATGTATGTATATACAAAAAGCAAGCAGTAAATAAAAATCGAATGCAAAACCAGCATACACTAAATTAAACATTTATTTGCCATAAAAATATCACTTTGCTGTTTATTATATTTCAAAATTTTGTAAATCGAAAATTTTCGAAAATTCGCCATATTTCACAAACATGAAAATTGAAGCTTCCGACAAATATCATGCAACATTTCAATATTTGCGCAGCCACATGGCGGACTCGGCAATCTATTGGCTAATTAATAAGGTGTTTATGGAGAAAAATATTTCCGTCATGTGTAGCTAAGTATGTTAGAAAGCATGTGAACACACGCGTGTTTATTGTGTTTTTAAAACTATAAAACCATTGCAAACTAAACGCCGAATCAAGCATAAATCGCTGGTAAACTTTCTAAGCGTCTCGCCCATAAGCAAAAATATTTGTCACACCCCCCATGGCGTATACGTGTTGGCAGCGGGTGTGTGTGTGAGTCAACGAGTTAATAGAGTGACCGTTGGAAAGCTAATTGAATTGTTGGTGCTGGCATGTTGTTGAGCGTTTGGCCGCTCATCGCCATCAATTTCGTATTTTAGAGACTGCTGATGTGCAACACGATCGTAAGTTCGGCCAAGAAGTGTGAGGTTATGTGTTGCTCTAGGCGCTGTGGGCCGTCTCTCATGCGGTATTTGAGGTTGAGTCGCAAGTAAAAGCGAAATTAAAACATAATAATTGCGATTCACACACTGTGTAGGTGTGAAAATCAAACAATTTCATGTGAATTTGATTATTTTATAGCAGATTTTTATTTATAAATATTTTTTTATTATTAAAAAAATTGTTTCTTTATACATATTTTTTTTTTTAATATTTTTTATCAAATCATATCTGTTTTTTTATCAACCGCAAATTTATTTTTCTAATATTTTGAGCGATCTGCTTCTTTGCAATATCCGCTTTAGCACACTTTCAACTTCACTTGTGGCATATAGCGCATGCAATTGAAAATACCGCAAGTAAAAAATTCACTGTTTTTTCAAGCACATCATGAAATTATTTGCCATTAATTCGTAAATCAAGCGTATTTCATTCGCTTTGCGTCATTGCCAACTAATTTAACTCGTTGCCAGGTGATAAGCGGCCAAGCGGTCGATCGGTCAAGCAGGGCGTATGAAGAATTTCGCGCAAAGTTGCACATGCCTAACACTTAAAGCGTACAACAACAATGGCAACAAAGGCCAAAGTGTAAAACTCAAAAATTAAGTAGCAAATAAATTTGCGCTCATAAATTGCATATGCTTGCGTTTTCACAACAACGTGCTATTTTTTAACAAATATGTCTGTCCGTCCGTCCATCTGTTGGTTTGTTTGCGTTCGTTTATTTTGCAACACAATTGGCATATTTCCTACGTATAACTCAAACTCATTCATTTTTATTGCCAGCATTGTTTTGGCTGGGCTGTTGGCGCTGTTTTCTTTCCGTCGTCATCAACATTTCAATTTGTTTAGAAATTTTCACGAACAACAACAAAAGAACTATATTAACATATGTAGATGAAGTATAAAACATTTTCACCCGGCTTAAGCATTCATGTTCACGGTCGTGTTAGTTAATCTTATCGAATTTATGTTACCACTTGTTCAAATAAATATTTTAATAAAATCCCTCTCGCTCACACACGCACACACACACACACACGTAGGCGCAGCTTGAATTCTAACACATTTGCCATAGCTGTAATATATTACAGAGTGCTCATAATTCCATCTGGCGCCCACATTTCTTTGCGGCTATTACAAAATGGGCGGTTTTACGCGTATATAGGGTGTTTTTTGGGTGACCGTAATTAAAGCAAATTTAATAATTCGATTTTTATACTCTGAATAGGATATATTATTATTAAGGAGAATGCAACCTCGGGCACTCCAGAAAATACCCATATTATGTTTATTATCCTGAAGAGCTGAGTCAATTTAGCAATGTTCGTTCGTCTGCCTATCCGTCTGTTGGTATATACGCGAACTAATTCCTAATCTGAAATTTATAACACGTTCTTTTTCACCTTAAGAAGCTGAGAGCATGTTTAGCACTGGAGATATCGGACCATTATATATGATTATTAAAAGCAACACTGTAATATCCAAACATATTATTCAGATCGGACTTCTATAGCATCTAGCTGCCATACAAACTCTCCGATCAAAATCAAGTCCTTGTATAGACAACTCTTTCATTTTACAAAATATCTTCAAAAAGTTTGGTATGGATTATTGCTTAAGACAACGAAATAATATCCCAATAAATTATGCAGATCGGACCACTATATATAATCGAAAATTGCTCTGATTTATCATGCTTCAGAAACGTGCAATTCTGTAATATTTCTAAAAATATATTTTTTTTTTCAATTTTGCGATACCTCTTAAAACACTCTTTATTTATATACATGTCTGCAAAACCTTTTTTTGAGGCATTAGTTGAAAGCGGTTTACCTTTGGTGTATATTGAGCACTGGCTCTATCAATTAAAATTATATTAATCGAAATTTAGAGCATTATTTAATTATGGCAGGAATATTTCCTCCAATTATAGTACTACTTAGGTATATAAATTTTGTTAAGGACACTCTGTCTGCTCTAATTTTAGTTTTGGATATTGTTGTTTCCAATCCAAAATAAGGTTAACGTTTTTCTCTTCTCTAGCCTCTAAAACCGGTTTATAAAATTTAATTTAATCATCCTAAGCTGATAAGAGCTTCGTATATGAAGATCTCATAAATTTTTCTTCGATCAGATCTGTCATTTCTAAGTACTGGATTTTAGAAACCCCTGTGGGGCTAAAACTTCTGAAAGATATTTTTTTAAAGTTGAATGCCCGAAATCAGCACTAAATCATAACCTTTACAGAATTTGTATGGAAAGTAATAAAAATAAATAATACTGGAAAATATTCTCTAAAAATTTTAATGAATGATCTATTTTACTTTTTTCGACATGCCAGAAACCAAAACTCCTCGTAAGCTCAATATTAACTGAAGCAATTAAAGCATAGGCAATTTCGCGCATATTATCCTCTTTCAATTTTGCATAATTTCCGAAAACGCATCTAATTAAGTTTTAAATTTTGCATAAATCATAAACTATTTATTTTCACTTAAATATTCATGCAGATGACAAGACAACGATAAGTGCCAAAAGTCATCATTGAGCTAAATTGGCTAAATTTATGTCACTTGGACATTAATCAAGTAAGCTCCCAACTGTTTGCTCATATTTCCCGCTAGATGCACAGTGGTACAAAGTGAGAAATAATTCACGTAAATTACAATAGTAGTCTACACTCTACTTTGTAGAATAATAAACCCTTTACTTAGTTGAAAATGAGGTTGAAAGATCATTATTCAAGTGAGTCAAGTCAAAAATGGTAAACGCTTTTTGATTTCATATTCCTATTATATCTTCAAATTTTTAGTAAAGTTGAGAGAGTTTGGAGAGGACCTCGGTTAATATTGCCTTAATTCTTGAAAATGTACGAGCTGTTTGTTACATTTTCTTGCTGAAGTCAATCGCCGAGCTTTATTTAACCAATGCTTCAAACTTTTCTTCCCTTTTCTAATCCTCCTTAACACACATCACCCAACTTTGTATATCCAGTTGCAAATCAGAGCGTTTTTTGTGAATTTTTTTTTTTAAGAGACATTCTAATTTATTAATAAATAAATATAATTATTAATAAAATATTGTATATTTATAGAATTTAATTTATTTTAATAATAGGTAACTCATTTAGAAACATTTTGAATGTCCTTGTTACCGTAATCGATCTCCATGAGCTTAAAATGATCTCAAATCCAAAAACATACATATGTACATTCAAAATATGTAGATGCAAACACAAAGTTCGATTTTTGAAATTCACATAGCCCACTAAAGCCCTTAATAAAATATTGTACTATCAAAAAATATTTAAAATTTTAAATACATAAAAAAAAATTAATAAAAATGTCTAAACTGCATATGGTTTACACGCCTATAAAATATTGTAAATGCCAAAAAGTATACTTTAAGCAAAACATTGCCTACATTTTGGCGCATTCGTGTCTAGAATGCGCAAGGGAGCAGCCTAAAATAATTAGTCAAGGAAAAAGTCCTCGTAGAGATATCCGTAAATATTTCTTCTAATTTTAAATTTATTTTCAAAAAAAAAATGTGTGCTTTACAACCAGTGTGTCTCTGTAGTTTGCAGTCACATTATAGTTTCATATGCCTTTAAAGTACAACTATATGTGCATATGGATTTGTAAACACCTCCCGAAATTATTTGTTAGCAGCATTTCACTCAGCTGTTCCGTCTGACTCAACTGTCTGTCTGCAACTGTTCGAATGTCTGCGCTGCGACAGATTAATGATTCGTATTAATTTTTTAAATTTACCTAAAATACTCGTACAATACGCATTCGTATGGTGTAGCTAAGTTATAAATTCCAAATGCTAAAATAAACGACAACTGCCAATTTTTCAGCAATTAGCCAAGTGGCGCGCAAGCTCATCAGAAGACACCGCCGAGCGCGGGCATACAATGGGCTTAATAGCCAATGATACATAAATACATATATATATATATATATATAAATATAAATGAATATGTCTATATGTAACTATATTTATATGTTGCACGAAGCGCAGTTGAGCGCAATTAATAAAACCGCCAGTCAGCGAATCTACGCAGCGCCGCTGAAGAGCCGCAACACATGTACTATGTGGCGGCGGACGATTTGTGGGCGGGCAGACCGAAATTGTTGTTAGTATATAGGTACATAAGTATGTGTGTAAGGAAAAATGCAGTTCGGAGGAAAAGATACGCCTTAGTCTGTCTGGGCGACGCATAAGACAGCTATGAAGATGAATGCTGCTACTTTGCTGTGGCATCTGACTTATTCTAAATACAATTTTTGTGTGTGTATATACTTGTATTGTAGTAGAGGTCTATATGAAATTATACACGCTATGGTATGTACAATTGGTAAAAGATGAAAAAATCGGGTATTTAAATCAAGAAAATAGTTTCTTTCATAATTTTTATTATGAAAATTTATAAAAAAAATTGAAAAAAAAATTATTTCAAACAATAAGTAAAAGAGCTACCCTTGGCTCTTTTGGTTTTCCTCTTAATTGCTAAGTAAACACCATATTACTTCTAAACACTCTATTCTCTAAAAAAAAAAAAAAAACTGCGTACAATTTAATGCCAAGAATTTAGTTGTATTATAAAGATAAGATGTTTATCTTCTGTACTGTAAATATAACGGTATAACTATTTTAAAACATTTATAATTGAGAAAAGTGCCATATACTATACTATATAAAGCTATAGTCTTCATTGTCAAATCTTTCCATGGAAAACCGCTCTAAGTTCACTAGCACGACATGATTCTTAAAGCTCCCCCGATTCTAAATCATAAATATATTTTTCATAATTAAATACTATCACTATTTATGTTGATTAATACATAATTTTGAACCCCTGTGTGATCTTCCACTTTTTTACTCTCAGCAGGGTTTCGACAAGGTGCCATGGATAAATAAAACACGTGTTAATATTTTATAGAGTTTTATTTATCTTAACATTCCCCCTCTCAGCACACAAAGCGGCAGCTCTATCAATCACTTACTACTTCCACATTTTTAAATTCCCACAACTTATTTCAAAGCATTTCCCCCCGACACTTCCTTCAACAAATATGCTCGCTTCTTATACAGCTGCCACAATCCTTGCCACAAGGAACACATGCAAAAAGTATTGTCGCGCAGCAAAGGCAGCAACAATAAGCAAGCCTATCTTAAGCATATAGATATACATATATGCATGTAAGTATATATATATATATATATATGTGTGTGTGTGTGTGTATGAACGTGCTCAAGTGTTCGTCCGTTTGGGATTGTTTCAGCCGCCACACTTTAGCATCGCGATATTGTGCACGTGTTCCGGAAGCAGCCGGCGCTTGGCTGCAATATAACGGTGCCTTTTGTTACGAGCGCGCATTTATTTATTTGTATGTGTGTGTGTGTATGAGTATGCATGCCTTTAAGTCTCAATTGATTTAAAAGGAGTTTGGCAATAAAGAAATTGCTTTGTTCATTAAAATAAAAATGCTTCGTACGTGATTTTATTGCAAATAGCCGAGCGATGCTTTCGAAATAATTTTCGTCACACTTATTCATCGAATTTTTACGAGCTACAAAGAGTTGAATATGCGTCAATAGATTATTATGACTTCTCCCTTTTATTGGAACAATGGAGGAGTTCTCGTAATTTGTGAAGATTATTTGTTGTAACTGTGTACTCTTGCAATATAGAATTCTTCGGTAAAATAACTCTCATTTTTATAATTTTCAAAATAATATCTTTACCTCGCGATTTCACTTAAGCTACGTAAGAGATTTGATAATCTCATTTGTTTAGGGTATATATCCACTTGCAAGTCAAAAAATTTTTCTTTTATATTTGTTTAGGAGGCGTTTTGCTTAATAAATACATGAAAATAATTTACATTTACAAAATTCAATATTCTTTATTAATCGTTGATTCATTTAGAATAATTTTGGATGCTCTTGTTGAAGCAGCCGTTCTCCAGGCGACTTCCGAAAAAAAGGTGACTGGCAGTGAGGAAGATGTTTCTGCTTAAAATTATTTCAAATCCAAAAACAAAAAAATGTTATTACAATAGAGGAATACCGGTAATGATCGAACGACTAGTCAAAATTTGGAAATTTAACAAAATGGCGGCTGCCCAAAAAATTAAGTCATTATTTGTGAAAAAAATTTACACTACAAAGTGTCTTAAAAACCGAAATTATTATCAAAAATCTTATACCTTGAATCATTACCTGATAAATACACCTAAGAAGATCGTGTAAAATTTCAAGACGATCGGTCCAACCTTATGTGACCATATTTGTCCCGGCAAAATCCGGGGCGGTTCTTTTTAGTCATCGATTTTTTCCATATTATAATTCACTGGAAATCGCGACATATAGTAGGTGAGAGAGCAACACAATTTTATTCAATTCATTCTTAAATTTTTTTTTCTAAGCCCGGGACGAACGGGACGCTTAACTCGGAATTCTGAGTGTTCCGGTCAAACCGAGAGAACAGAGGTAAGCTTTAAGTAGGAATGAAGCATGCTTCTCTAACCCAAGTTTAAACCACAACAATTATATCTTCTAGCTATTTGAGTGTAGGTTACACTATTTTTTTTTTTGTAAGTAAGCTTTATATTGAAGAATTTCATAATACTTAAGAAATAGATCTCGAATATCATAAGTCTAATTTTGTTCCAAAATGTCGAAGAAGAATTCTACAATCTTAACGGTCGGTCGTATAATATTCAAGTTCTAAAAACAAAATTTTTTATTATTGAAATTAGTAACCACATTGAATATTATGGTTGACTCCATAAGAACTTAAACAAATTAGCGAAGAACGATATCAATAATTTAGCCAATTGTCATAGTTTCCTTAACTCTGATTCAAAAAATATTTGCAGTTTTCGAAATTCCTAAGCCTAAGGCTAGAAAAAGCACCGTAGAAAAAGATTACAAACTCATATGAATTTTTTGCTCATTTTTAGCTGTAAAACCTGACTGAAAAATTTGCAAAATTTCATTCGAGACGAAAACATATCGGAGACTCTATCTAGTTTTGCTCTGAGTCTTGTATTAGAACTTGTTATTGATTATGAGACGATTAATGTAAAAATTTGTGCTGAATTCAGCTCGTAGTGAGTTGCCATGCCCGCGGATTTTGAAAAAATTAAAAAAAAAACATTATCGGTTTAAAAAACTTTCGAGCATTGCAGGGCCAAATGTATCGGATTAATAGGATGCTATGTTGAGTAGGAAAACGCCATTTTTATAGAAATCTTCGTTTTGGATCTTACAATATCAGTATTGATGTTTTCTGACAGAACCTTTATGATGGTACTTCACAAAGTACGTACGACAAATTTTACGGTCTAATTAAACACAGTGCCTGAAAACTTTTTTCTGGGTTCATAAAAACTTTTGTTAAAGAAAATGATGCTATGCTTTCTTTTAAACAAAAAAAAATTACCAATTTCCCTCTAAAATCTACATATTAAAAACTTCTTCGCACATCTGTTGAGCGTTCATCAACACAAATACCGCAATCTAAAATCGTATTACATTTGTCAATTAAAATTGAATTAATCTCCTATCAGAAACTTCCGTTGTTAGCGCATTAAGCAAAACTGTGGCAACATCTGCACACAAAATCGGCCACTCTTATGCAAATCTTATGCAGCGGCAGATATTTATGTGGCAACTAAATTGGACCAAAATATCGCACAATTTATGCAAAATTAATGAGTCACACTGAAGAAATTCGAATTTCAATATTTTTGCCAGCGAACGAGGAAACAATTAATGAATGGCAACAGCGTGAGGCAGCCGCGGAAACAGCAACAACAACGTAGCCTACGGCTTTGTGCCGGCAAACAATTGAGTGGCCCTAAATGTGTCAAATTAAAAGTCAATTGCGGCAATCGATTGCAATTTGCCAACGGCACCAACAACAACAACTACTAGTCGTTGCAACAACGGCATTGCAACATTAAATCAGACACACAAAATTGGGGCAATAAACATTTGCCACGCCGAAAGCTGAAATAAATTTTCGGTGTGAGCTGGCAGGCGAAGAAAGCAAAACAAAAAGGCTTGAAAACAGGAGGAGAGAAGAGAGTGTGCGGGGAAAATGCAAGTGGTGCAACGGCGAATAATCGAAAATGATAATTGCAGGTGAAATAAATTACCAGCAAATACTTGACTGCAGTATGCGTTGCATGCCACTTGTGGCACGCCAAATATATTGCGTGTCCAACAGCAGGATGAGTACACTGGCAGGAGAAGACGAGACTGTGGGTCACGCAGCAGAGTTTCGGCAAAACAAGTGTGACACATACTTTTGCAGTCTTTAAATAAAATCGGCAGATCTTAAAGTGTAAGGGTTGTCAAAAAACAACACAGGTGAAACAATTTATTTTTTGTTATGTGCGTCTTTAGTGCCTTATTAACGCATACGTGGAGAGTCCTCTCTTCCTTAACAATTATTATGTGGTATATTACATGCATATTCTAATGTAGACAGTGAAACGAAAGCCTCATACTTCCCATAAGTTTATGTCTTTCACAATGTCAGAATATTCCAGAGAGAAAGAGAGAAAGTACAGTGTTTCTAAACTTTTCCGCATCCTGTTCACTATCCAAATGTCTCCTATCAATCATATTTGGACAGCCGGTGTATCTAACCTCACTTTATGGTTGTGTAAACGATAAATATAGTTTGAGGGTGTTTAACTTACAAAAGAATAACCTTATAGTTCGACACACTTGACCCAGTGAGTCACCAACTTCTTTAACTTGTTCGCAGCCAACATTTTTTAGAAGTCTACTGGGGGAAAGTCTTTTTAAAGTTTGAAAACAAAATGAAGACGCACGAAGCTAAATCTGGGCAGCAGTCGGTAAGCTTAATTCAATGAATTCTTCCAAGGCGTGGACGGTGGCCATTACCTTTCCATCCGATGTATTTACCTTCTTTAAAGCAGGTTCAGCCGGCGAAGTCCACAATGCCGACTGTTCCTTGGTCTTGGTGTTTATTTTTTATATTGCTGTTGAAAGGGAAATCTTTATATGACATTGTCGTATTGCATACGGCACGTAGAATTCATTATATTCACAAAAAATGTATTCGCCAGTTTTGGCGTTTGCGCAGCTTGCGAAGCAGGACCCCTACGTACTAAACCCATAACTCCGTCTGCTACAGATTTTGAGGTTTTTCTTGCGGAATCGCCGTTAGGCATTTCTTCACAAGAAAAAAATTTAGCCGGTCTATCTACATAAATCGACTACATATGGTTCATCCGTCTTTTGCTGTTCCGCACCTCTTATCCTTCCCTTTTCTCAGCTCAATTAGGGCTACCGCACACAATTCTTTTATTTGGTTCCATGTTTGTTAAGAATCGTTCTGCTGCAAGTTACTCGATTTCTTTGCCCCTTTATAATGCGGATACCTGGAGAATATGTACCACGCATTTTCACTCTCATTAGTCTCTGGTGTGTAGCGGGGTATCCGTGGATCTGAAACCAAATATTTCAATTCATTCCATTTAATATAGCACAAGAACTAATTTTTAAATAAAATGTGAATCTGTCCGAATAACTAAAGCCAATCAACGAGAGAAAAGAAATACTATAGCGCAATCCAACCAGGTGTCTGTCATATTACCAAAGCCTATTCTTAACATTTCATAACGCATTGCGTTGCACAGGAATTTAAATATTCGCCCAGGGATGTACGTAATAAATATCTGCTGCCATCAAATACCAAACAAAAAAAGAAAAAAACCAAGAAATAAGATCCATATTCAGCTCCTGCCAAGCCCACTGCATGGCACTTTAGCAGCGCCACACCGCCAACGCCCTTACAACACACAACACCACATTCGGCCAACTGCAACTCCACTTGCGTAAGTGCTCCATCGCATCCAGCGAGACTTCGCAACGCGTTAGTGACTGCGTGAGCGCGCTATCCCCCGCAGGCTTGCACGTGTTCATTTGCCGTGCCGTCGCCGCCGCTGCTGAGTCAGCAAATATAAATAAGGACATGCGTCGGTGCGTCGCACGTCGTTCGCTGATCGTTGGGCCGTCGTCTTGGCTTAATTATATTCGATTTTGTGAACGTCGCTCCCATACCATTATCACCTAGAGAGCTATTGCATACTTTATATGGTTATATAAATACATATCTACATACATACTTATATGCGGCGATGTACGAATGAATTCGCTTTTTGCGCCATGTGTCCGTATTTACTCTGATTACAAGCGTAATCCCACGTCGCGCCACGCTTCGCTCGTACATGTATACATGCCTTCGTGTGGTTGTATATAGTTTGGAATATTACTACAGCTTTTATGAGGTTCGTTCATCATCGTCCTGTAATGCATTTATTGACCAGCGGGAGTGAATGTTTACCAAGCAATTCAAATGAATCACAAATGTAATGAAGTTAGAATGTATTGCAGAAATTAATTTGTTTTATGACGTTGTTTAAACTCCATATGCATATACATACAATACATATATACATATACATATGTATATGAGATGTCATAGGTCTATTGTAAGCACCTCTGAGAATTAAATGAAATTTTGGTCTCAAATTCGGCGATTCTTTCATCGAAATTCTGTCTAAAAATGGGTTTTTAGGATCTACTCTAACAACATGACCTTAATTTGTTGAAATATATTCGATTTCGACGAATATTAGAACGAAACCCATATATTTCATCAGCAGTCGATAATTCAAAAAAAAACATTTGAGACTATAGTGTCCCGGTCTATTCGTAGAACGTGATTTTAATTTGCATAAATATATCGGTAACTCGCCTAAAAGTTCGGCGAAGAGATCAATAAACTTCAGGTGATATAATTTCCGATGATTTGGTACAATCTACAAATTTCTTTCGCTGTTTCTTCAAAGCATCCTGGATGCCAAATGTCTTCTGCAGTAAAGAAGAAAGGTCGAGAGATGGAGGACAATTTCTCCAGGGTCCAGTGCTCTGCAGTAATACAAATTACAATCACCCCGATCCCAGGATTTCGCTCTACAGCTCTGGTCGCCTGAATCAATTTTATTTACAAATGAGGGCACGAATGAGTCTAAATACGGAAAGACGAAATTATACTGATGCCGATTCGATTTCGTAAAGCCAAATTTCTTGAAGAGAAAAAATTCCATATGTCGACCAAACTGTCTAAGCTCACTACCACATAGTACCCAGAATGGCTGAAAAAGTGTGAATCGAGGTAAGAGCTAATGGCTTCGATAGGGTTTTACACTAGATAGAAGTGCTCCTTACTAAGCAAACAAAGTTTCAAAGAGCTCCTGTGTTAAAACAAACTTTGCTCCGCCCTTGTTGACCTTACGTGAGGCCTAATCCATCCCCATGACAATGAAATGAAGGCTCTTCTCTCTAGCCAGTTCATTAGGCGCTTCCGCTTTATCCAGATGCCCGTAAGAATATTTTTAAGACATGGTATATCCCTTGGCAACCCAGAACTCCAATTAATTTTTGCGCACTGTCAGTGTGCTCAAGACGAATATCGTTCCGCTGCTATTATAGTGAACACTTAGCTACTTCAAAGAGGATATATGTACATCGGTGCTTCCTTAAGGCCTCTTTATGTGAAAATACTGCATTTCCCACAGTTCAGAATTCTGAAACCATATTTCGTATTCTCTTTTCAACCATCCCCTTTGGAATGAATATATAAGAGAATCATGTGCAAAATAAGACGAGAGCGTAAAGAAGAGTAGAGATGGAGTTGAAATTGTATGCAAACAGACAAAAATCTAATAAATGTCCTCATGCACGTGCACTAATATTGTCTGGAACAAAGGGCAAGAACAACGGCGTGTAGGTAAGCAGAACTTCAAAGCAAGTGCATCGTCGCTAAGAATGTGGCAAAATGCAACTCTTTTAAGCATGTAATCACACACAAATCCGTCTGTTAAATCGTCACAAGAATGTCCGAGGTAATTACGACACCTTCTCCGCAGCATTACACAATGCAGCAGACGCCAATTCTGTGACAGCGCGCATTAGCAAAGGTTACAATAATGCAACAACAAAAGCCGTAAATAAGACAATACCGAAATTGATTGTGCTTTTCACTGTGACAACAAAGGCGATGGTCATAAAGCTGTCGGGCGTGCATTATCCCAGCGGAGTTCTGTTTGCATACAAACATACAAAAATATTTATAGATATATACGAACACTACTGGCACACTCACACACTTGTCCTATGAAATGGATGAATATTTGCTTTCATTAAAATTTTCCCAAACCTCTAAGGCATCACAAAGAGCTTCGTAGGGCTTCTATATTAAATTTACTTTGAATACACTGTATATAAGTGTGTGTGTGTGGGTGCGCTCGCCTCATTTATTTGATTTCTGTCACGTGTCGTGTTATCCCCCATTGAAACGAACGGCGCTCTCTCACTCACTTGCTCGCTGGCTCGCCTAATATCCTTTGACAGCGTAACCAATAACGGCGGATTTAATGCATGCACGTGCTGCAGCTGTACAACGGATTCCGGGCTTCCTACTTCCTGCTGCCTTTCTTGTCGCCCTGTGGCTGTTTACATATGCGAAATTGTCAGAAAAAAAAAAAAAAAAATTTGGACTTAAATGAAATGCCGGAACTTGCCACGGAAGTGCGCAGCCATTAAAATGCGAATACGCTGTTGCTAGCCTGGTAGGGTAAGGGGTAGTGGCAATGCGGGAAGCCTTATCATATTGTAAAAATCGATTGCGCCTTCGGGTAAGGCGTTCGCTTATAGCAGCACAGTTATACCAGACATTTTTCATGTGAAAACGTATATTTGGCTCCCGCATGCGCAATGCTCACGACCATTTTGTTTTCGATGGTGCTCTGCCGTAACTGCCTTGAGGAGGTGCTTCGGTGCTCCACATGCGGCTCCATGGCAGCCATTGCTGCGCGTGAATCACTGAGAGGTGCTAAGCATAAAATTTCCTCACACGCTCTGACAGTCGCTCTGGCGCTTCCTGCTGCTGCAGCATGCCATAACGGTGCTTTTGGAGACTTTTTGCTTAAAGTTACTTTTTTTTGTATTTCCATGCTTTTTTGTTTGTTATATTTCCCCGAGATCGCTATCAATCATACTACATATTCCATCATATGTAATAAACATAAATACGTGTGGACATGCAACATGCCACAAATCATTATGGCGTCTAACAAGCCATGTAAAGTATTCAGCAACATGCTGCAGCGAACAGCGCATGCAAATATGTAGCACGTGTTGCTTACGCTGTTGACCAAATCGCTATGCCATCTAAGTTCACGAGTCCGCACAGACTTCCTGCAACGGCAAGTTGCAAGTAAAAAAAATCGCCACAGACAGTTTACAGTGTTTGGCTGTTAAAGTTTACGTTTACAATATTTTCGTTAGATACATGAAACATTTGATTGCAACGCTTGCATTCAAAACTGCGCTGAAATCTTTGATCTTTGCGATTTTAAAAGTAAACTATTACACGTCAATGAACATTTCATTATGGCAAGCTCCGGTTTAGGTTAGTCTGGTAGCCTAATGAAGCAAGCATAGACCAGTTTTGCGATAGACCAGACCAGCGATACCAGATGAAGTGTCGTTACGTAGTCCATAAGGAGTCGTCGTCTTTGGGAAATCATCCTTAGAAAGCCAGCGCTTGAAGCGAATTAAACAATTCGCCTTACCATGCTCCTGTCCAGATCGTCGTATGACAATGCATGGGATGACCATGTCAGTCACGTTTTCGAATGGCAGTCGTACACCATTCTTGTCAAACTCGTCGACTATATCATTGCCCTCGATGTCTTTGTAACCTTGTTTTCCAGTAGAAGTGAAGTAACTTCTTTTTGGCAGCAGTCTCCACTGCTGCCCTGCTTCCCAATAAACTCATGATTAACTAATACATGAACCTCAAGAATCAACTGTTATAATTTATCTCTCCCAATTTTGCCCCGAAGACTTCGTTAATAATAATAAGCTCTTGAATACCGAACGATATTTTACTCAAAAGCATACCGACATAGAGTTTTGAATGCCTCTTCCTTTCGAGATGTCCACTCAAATACTTGGAAAGCTTTAAGCGAATATCAATTAAAGTGTTTAAATAACTTTTTTACAAATGGAACTGCATAATTTATTGGTGGATCCCTCTGGAAAACTCCATATAAGTAGTTTAATTAAGGTAATTTATCCTCCATTAAACCTGTCAGAATAACAGAGTTTGAGACATCCTATAGTCTTAGTACGGTTTTCGATCTCTTTACACTTTCGTGAAATTAAACTAACCATTTAGGAATGGTTGAAAGTAGCTTCCATTATAATCAGTAGAACCAGCAAGTTTTAACCCAACAACGGCTTGTTAAGAGCTCGTAAGATGGCGCTAGTATCAATATACTTAGAAATTTCATATTTTATATCGGATTCTATTCCTTACCGGAGGAAGCATTAATTTAGTATTAAAACATAAAAAGTATCGCTTGGTAACGCTAGGGTTGAATATGGAGACATTTTTTGTCAACATTTTACTTTCTGGCGCATTCCAAACCGAAGAACACCTAACAAATAAGTATTCTAAGAACACACACACCTTCTTGATCTCTAATTCCGTCTCTTCGTCTATACAGTTGTAAAGCATTCTTGTTAACAGCCGCGTTGCGCTCTAGTCCGATTCGCGGCAATAAGTTTAATTTAAATATATCGGATATCTTCCGAACTCTACAAAAATTTTTACTCTTCGGTAGTCCGAACGTGGGAGTTCTCCATTGCTGTCAGAACACCAAATAAAGGAGATCTTAGTTTTAACAAAATTTCTGAGAATTAATTTATAATCAAATATTCTCCACACCCAACCCACAGTTGAACCATACTTAAATAAATAACATAAGTGTATCGCACGATCACCTATAACAGTTACACCTCCAACTCTCGTCATAAGCGACAACATCTCACCGGCTGGAATGGCATGCAAATGTCCCGACTGTCCACAGCTGGCCACATGCTGAGCTCCTGAACTCCATTTAACGCGCTGGTCAATATTTTGAGTAGACAATAATACGGGACTTTTGTTGTTGTTTATCATTGTTTTTGCAATTTATGCCGTACGCTATCCACCATTCAAATCTTTACTTTGGAATGTCAACGTGTACGCCGTGGCTTGTTCCTGCCACGAAGCAACCAAATCGTACAACAAATACACCAACACCATGTACGATTCCTGTGCGCAGAACAGTGGAGAATATGCAAATTACTTAAGTCGCAGGGGTAATCCTTCATGCGAAGTACATGCAGTCCATGAAGGTAGACTAACAGCTGAGAGGGGAGGAAGGAGGATAAAGAGAATGCAACAATGTTGCAACAATGCATGTTAAAAATTCTTTATTAGTGGGTATGTAGAACTCCCCCGCCGACTGTTGGCGATTGTATGTATGTATGTGTGTGTGTGTGTGTCTCAGCTTCTAAAATGTGTACGTTGTTAGTTAAACGCCAGTTGGAGTTGAAGCTACAATGGACGACTTTGGTTTGTGAAGAAGGGGGTGCTGGGAGTTGGGACCAAGCAAACAATCATATACAAGTGACACCCATTGCAGGATCAAAAGATCAAATCTGGAAGTTGTGTTGTAAGACACAAAAACAAAAATACTACAACAACAGAAATAAACAACAGAATTTCCGGGAATTAAGGTGGAAAAAGGTGAACTAACAAAACTATATTTACAGCAGGCGAAGTTGACCAGGGCTGTTTGTTGCTTACAAAAGGGGCAGTGCGGGAGCTGCAACAGCAACAACTGTCGAGGTGTTGCAGCGTGCGGTTCATGTTCCGAGCAGATTTCCTACAACGTTCATAGCAAATGCAGTTGTTTTTGTTATTGTTGCTACTTTGTTGCTGTTGTTGTTTTTATCATTTTGTTTTTGTTGTTGTTGTTGTGGTTGTAGTTTTAGCAACATTCATACCATACCGTGCTTGGGATCCAAATTGCGCGCACAGGACGGCTTTGTTAGTTGCCTGTTGCAAGTTGTAAGTTGCCACAGTTGTTAGTTGGCCGCTGATCGCTAGGAGTACGAAGATGAGATACTTGCATCCTGATTACAGTTGAGACATAGTACTACATACCACTGTAACTGGCCGCATGCGAATGACTGCGATAGTTGCTGCAATAATTGCACAAATGCCACAGAGGCTGTAATATTTGCTTTTTTTGTTGTTGTTGTTTGCTTTGCTTTTTTTTTGATTTTCTAGTTACAAGCGCACAGCTGCAAAGAAATATTACTACAACTGCCAACTGCCAACTGCAACTGCTAAATGCAACATCAACGGCCTGGACTTAGCTGCATTTATATGTATATATGTAAGTATGTGTGTGTGTGTGTATGTGCAGTTGCCATAGCAGCCGTCGCGTCGCTTCAGTTTAGGGAAACATTTTGACTTAATATTTTCACCGCATAACCACGAAGGCTATCAGCTTCCCATGCAACCTACCACCTAACCTCCCCCGCTCCCTTTAGCGTGCTCTGCTCTCCCACGAACTTTCGTTTCCACGCGCCACAATCAACGCTGGCAGCTGCTGCCTAACTTTGGCAAATGCCTAGCAACTAGGCTAGTCTTACGGGTGCTGGGGCACAGCAATGTCTGCTAGTTCGTTAGCTGCTTACTTTACTTGCCGCGTTGCAAGTTGGCCGTACTCACGGGCATCTCTAGACATAGCGCTCCTGAGGCGTTTCTGTCCTGCGCTTTTCTGTTGCTGCAATTTTTTCTTCTTATTCTTCATGGAGTCTGTCGTGTTGGCAGCGCGTGATTTGCGATTTTATCATTCCGAATTGAAATGAAATAATTTAAAAAGTTATCATGACATTAAATGTGGCTATTAAGCTGGCCTAAGCATATAACTGGCGAGATTGCATTTCTCCAGTTGCACGACAGGGTAGCTTGTGCGATGAGGAAATATGTGTAAGCGGTTTTTTCGGTACTTTTTGTGGGTGACTCAGGTCGTAGGTTATAATACTTTTTTAACCTCGATTCATGAAGTGTGAGCAGCCATTTTTTGCTTTATGATTTATCAATAAAATATTTTAACCAATTATTCTTAATACCTCGAAAAGCAAGCTTTGATCTTCCGGAACGCATTCATAGTGTCCCACGATACTATAGTCCACAAAACCTCAGCCTTGATATTCGACGAACTTTGACGATTTATATTCTGTGTGATTCTTCAATCTAGTTCTCCTCCAGTTCCTAAACTAGGTTGATTTGATTTAAAAATTGTCCTGTACGATATTGAATTATGGACCTTAATGTTGAAATGACTATAAATGGTATATCATACTTAGGCTTTAACTGGCTTTCACAGACTTGTCAAGGAGTGTTTGACATCTTTATAAATAGCATCAAACTACTTTGATAACCAATTTGTTTGGGTGCCGGGTCACAGTGGAATCACTGGAAACTGCGAAGCCAATGATTTTGCTAGATAAGGCACCCTTACCCCAATCCACTTTCGGCCTGACGAAGTTGCTGGGATTGGTATTAGCCGCCTAAACAAATTTGTGGCAGGCTCAAAGCCTCGTCGATATATATAAAAAAAAAAACAAAGTACCGCGTTCGCAGCTGCCCCAGTTGGAGCCTGCGTTATCTTTGGTGCCAGGACTCAGTAAGGTAAGTCCGCTAAAGCTCGTCTTTTAAACGATCCAGTTTTGGCCGAATTAGAACTGATATCTTAATACTCAGCTGTGATTCGAAAATGCACTAATCCTTTCCGATGCGTCTTATTCATACCAATGTGAAACTGGCAACATACAGGGTGAATCAGACATCAACTGGACAAATACTCAGGCATTTTGCTACATGTACAGATATGTAAATATGGGACATCAAAAGTTGCTATCAGATACTTATAATATGGAATACCAGTTCTGCTGACAATATTGACGCTGTGGGTAAAGCTAAGGCAATTTCGAAATAATGACCATCTTTCACACAATCAGATATCGGTCGCCAGTATTTGCATAGTACATTGAAGAGTTTATAATGTTATCGCACAAAAGAAGGCAGTTCTTAATCTCATCCATTTACATACATCCAACTCTGTTCCTATGCGGATAAGCTGAAACATCAATACAAACCAAAATTCCTTCTCAATCCCATACATTTTTTACTCTGTAGAGTTTATTGGGTTGTTGATGAAACAACTGTTGGAAACACAATGCCAACTTCTTCCCTAAGCTTGATTGAATTAATTGTGAACACCATCTTCCAAACGTTCGGACTAATGGCGTTTACTGAAAAGTCTTACATCCAAAAAATGAGTACTCAATTCACGGGTCATATGATCTACAGCTATCTTTGTTATGCGACTTAAGCTTTCCGGACTTCTTCTTATGAGCTTTCTTGAAGTGACTAGTATATACTTAAAAGATTTCGGTTCATAAAGCCCTCAACGAGATTAATCAGCCAGAAAGTGACAGTTTTAGCAGATGGGATTAAAAAAACATTAAATCGGACCCGATGGTTATTGATTCGAAAAGCGGAAGAATATGAAGAGGATTCCCATATTAATTTATATATTGTCGCGAGTTATTATTCCAACTCATTGAAACAAAAGAAAAATCCAACTATATAAACTACATTGCAATTCATCCAAGCAGAGTCCATAAACATTTAATTTGTGTTTAATGTAAAATTTTCCAATTTCATGCTCTACTCCACTTCCCAGCGAACGCGAATAAAGCTTTAAATCATCCGCTTTCTGCAATTTCTCATTCCTGCAAAGCGATGCTCAAACCGCAACTGAGTCACAAACCGCCAGCGGGCATGACAAAAATTGATATAGCCATGCAAAGGCTTGCATACATACATACATATGTAAAACGGGTCAGACGGGCGGACAGGCCGTCAAGGCGGATTGCCGAAGTCAGCGAATGAGACATAGGTCGAAGAAGGCGGCGGTAAAGGCTTTATGGTATAAGAATTTATGATATATGTATGTGTGTATATATAAGACAGTCTGCGAGACAGTTCGATTAAACGAAACTAAATGAAAACGGCGTTATGCAAATTCGCAAATTTATGAGCTACGCCGGAGCATTAAGTCATTTCCATGGTTGACATACGCACACCAAACTATTGAAATTTATATGGGAGCAACGACAAAGCGCAATGACATATGGGTGTGTGTGTGTGTTTGTATGTGTACAGAAAGTATTTACTCCCCGACCATTCCAGAAAATGAAACACCAATTGACAATGCAATCTTGACTTAGCCAAGTGGCTTTTAGCGTTTAAGCTCCTTGGCCATTCAGCAAAGCGTGAGCTCTTACAAGGGGAGCGGGCTACAGCCTCGACGGCAGTTGCAACGTTCGTCGTATGGAGCGCCGAAAATTTAAGTAAGCCAAGTCGAGCCAATGTTTTGGCTTGATTGTCGGGCTTCTGGTGGCTGCGCCTGTGCCTGAACCTGGCTTGACAAGCACGGTTTAAATCGTGTGCTGTGATATTAATCGCTTTGCTGGGAAATGTCATGTCAATGAATGTCGCAACATAGTTACGTGGAATTTTTTGCGCGTGACAACAACAATGTATTTAGCTGGAACAACAACATAAATTGGTTTGTCTGTTTTCTCTTTTTTATTGGTTTTTGTTGTTATTGTAACTTGTATCGCTGTTGTTTTTGTTCCTTATTTTTGTTTTTGTACCTCCAATAACCGTCAGACATGTTGTTGTTATTGTTTTTCTTCTTAATTTATTTACTTTTCCTTTTATTTTTGGTTTTTTAATATCTTTTGTTGTTGTAATTGAAATAACAGAAAATTTGTTGTTTTTTTATACTTGTGAATTTTTAGGTCTCAATTTTTATATAATTGTTGCAATTTTTATTGCTTTTCGTTGTTATTGTTACTTATTGTTGTTGTTGTTGTACCTCCAACAGTTGCAAGGCATGTTGTTGTTGGTTTTCTTCTTAATTTACATACTTGCTTTTGTTGGCTTTGCAATTTTAAAACCTGTTGTTGTTGTAATTTAATTTTTTTGTTGGTGTTGCTTATCCTTGTTGTTGTTGTAGCTTAACATCAGACATATGCAAGATGCATTAGCTGAAAATTTACTGCTTCTAACCACCACACCGCTTAAGAAGTACAGGTAGTAAGTCTTTTGTTGCATGCAACATTAATCGCTTTACTTTGTGGCATGCTAAGCGGGGCTTTGTCAGTAGTTGTAAATACTTTTATTTCTTGCTACAATCAACAAGGATTTATTTTCTGTGTAAATGTGGCCAAATGGGTGCGTCTACCTCCTACCGCAACCCTGCCTCAATCTACTTCTGCCACGCTTTGTTGCTTCTTCTTTCCTGCAGGGTTGATTTCTGTAACCATTGTAATTTGAAACACATGAAAAATGAGATTCTAATGCCAAACGCCTTTTCATATGCAATAAACCGTGATTTTTATCACACTAATGACGCGCTCTTTTTTAGTTTCGAAACAGTATACCGTTACAATTATCAGCATACGCGTGTTGGGCACGTGCCCTGATTAGTTTGTGAACATCACAATAAGTATATATGCAAGTCTCAAGTCGCAAATAAAGCGAAATATGACAACCAATAGACGTCGCTATACCACTCACAGGGGTTACTAGATGTAAATCTATTTTAATGAGCCCAAAATTTTCAGAACTTTCATTTGCTGCAGAACGGGTAGTAACCCTATTTTGCCTGGTTCAGTCGTTAAAACCCCCATAAGCCTCGTATTTTATATATCAGCCAAACAGAAAGCTTACATCTGTGACCCGTCGAAACAACCAACGGCAGACCTTGCATCTGGTGCCCGGGAAAGATTTTCCCATAACAGCATAATGTTACAGCCGTGTTCGTTGTTATGTTAACATATATGTATATGTTTTTGTTGTCGTTTGAAAGACGGAAAGAACGTTCTCCTCGTCCAATTTATACTTGCCACAGATTTGCCTCAAACAATCACGCCCTCTCTCTCGCTCGCTGGCGCTCTCAATTCGTAAATGCTCCTTGTCGCTCTTCCGATAGTGTCCTGCGCAAAGCCAAGCTCTCATTAGCAGCATGGTAAAGGCCCCCAAATTGGTTACATGTAGTTCGGTTGCTATGGCAATATGGCGTTCGTCAACTGCAGGCTCACCTGCTTTAACGGTATTTGCTTTTGGTATGCATACGAATGTGCTTTAGGGAGCATATACCCAATAAAGTTGTAGCTGCATTTGTGCGAAAATATATATACGTAATTCAATGTGTTGCTATATTCCATCCACTCGTGCGCGTCGGCCATTTTGAATATGCTAATTACTAGCACTCGTCGTTTTTGTGCAAAAAATAGTGGCGACGTCAATATTGATTTTTCTTATCCTGCTTAGATACACAAAAGATTAAAATTGTATTGTACCGATGATTGCTTTAAGTCTTGCAATGCAATTTTAGGACCTATTATGTAATATAGGCTTGAAAATCGTAAACACATGGAAATATGATTTCACTGTTTCCAAAAAAAATAGACGTTCTTTATGAAAAGAAATTAAAATTAAAATCGAAATAATTATCAAAAAATCGGTTATTACTTGAAAAATATATCTAAGAAGGTCGTGTGAAAATTTCCACTTAATCGGGCCAGCCGTTTCGGAAAAAATTTTGCTCATTGTCGATTACACTAATTCAAAAAATTCTTCAAAATACGCTCATATCTCCAAAACGAAGAGATCAACATCAAATTTTCCGAGATCATCAAATTTTCCGAGAATATTTTGAAATACATATCGATATATGTATGTACATATATGCAAAAACAAAATTCGATTTTTGGGAACACACAAGTGAACATAACCCTTCAGAATATACTGAGTAAGCTGCTAAAATAACAAAGATAGGTTGCATTTTTCTCAGACAAATTTAGCTAGAAATCGTCGTCAACTTCATAAATCAACAAATCGTAAGATATGGCGGTTAGACTTGAAGTTATATTTTATATCAATATGAATTTAAGCCATACCGACAAGTGATCATTATTATTCATATATTTAAGATAATCAATCTCATCAGAACAAGCTTACGATAGCCAAAATCGTCCAAGAATAGTAGTGACTTTTGGACCAAATACTTCTTAGGAATTGACAAAGAAGTGACTTGCTTCTAAAATGGTAAATGTAGAGAAGACTCAACCTCCAATTCATCCACGCTAAATTGAAATTACTTAACTTCAATTGAAATAACTTAAGGGCACACGTACACATAGTGTGAATTTCGATAGGTTACACTTTTAAAAATAACATACTAAAATGTGCAATCGATATTTAAAATAGTTTTTGAGTTAAGGTCTTCTAAAGTGTAACTGCTCAGTTGAGTCAGTTCCATCATAACATTAATGTACCCTTCAAATTTCAAAACTTGTATAATAGTTTTGTTCTTTTAATTCTCAAAAATCGCCTTTTTTAAGTTGTCACACTAGGTGTACCCTTTAAACTACCATACAAAATGTTTACTCTCGTTATAACGGGTCAAATTGTGGTCCAACAGTTTGTTTATTATACTATTTCGGATAGCCCGACCATCTGAAATAACAAAAAAAAATATTTAACTAATTAGTGAGAAATTACGAGCCAAAAAGCTTTCTATTGAGATAATTATTCCCTTCATAATTTCGAAAAAATTAGATTGGGTTGTTCAGATTTAGTAATCTTTAGGTAATTGTTCTGCAAACGTGATTTCAGTCATCAGTTAATAAAATAAAAGCATGTTAAATTGATTTTTGATATTTTTTACTTTATTTTATATATTACTGTATTCGCATTTTCTAACTTTTAAATTTTTTTATATTTATTTCGTTTATAGGTCTACGAGCCTCTGCCACATAGAAGTAAAGTTGAGAAGTTCACTAAAATGTTTACCACCAATCCGTTAAACCGAACTTTGACCACCTTTTTTTTTAGATTTTTCGAAAATATTCCAAAAATCTCAATTCCCCTATCTCAAATTCTGAACACCTTTTTATGTTGACATGCATTCGATTTGCACGAAAATGCTTTTGTTCATAATATATTCGTGATTTGTTTTGTGGAAAAAATGAATAAAATGAATTAACCATTTGATTGCTTAACAAATACTTTAAAGTCGAAACAATCAAAAGCGTTGACAGATTTTGATTTCTATGCAAATTTCGAATGAACGAGTGCCCAATTTGATATGCAAATTTGCCAACGCACATAGGCACACACATATAAATATATCGCTATACATATTTATGCGCATTGCATGTAAGCGATTCCTAAAAGAGTCAGAGTGAAACGCCTTAAAAATCATTTGAACATCGAGCTCGAGCGCTTTTTGATGAAAATGTACAAAATCCAAATTGATTTTTGTCGACGCGATGTTTGCATAATTTGTTACACGAGCAAAACTAAAAACCGAAGTCAATTGAAAAGTGAATAGAAATTGAGAAAAGGACTTTGTATATGGGAATTCCGTCGATTAAAGGTTAAGTACCGCAGTTAGAGTAAGATTTTATGCTAAAACGCATAAAAATTAGAGCGGTAAAATATAGACTGCTAGTGCCGTCGGTACTTTCGATGCTTTCAAAAAACTATCGATTATTAATTATATATAGAAAATACCAAATAGAGTACGAATTGACATTACTTGATGTTTCGGCTTATCTCCAACTTTTGAAAAACATATGTTATCCTAACTTAACGCAGTGAGACTTAGTATAGGATGGCCTTAATTACCACTTGGCTGTTCAGTAGAAGATTTCTGAACTTGCTGGTCGCAGCAGAAGTCCACTTGGCACCTTCTGTTATGCCAACAACTTCGACCGGAAAGCTTGAATTGTAGTAAGTTGAAACTACGTCCTGCGCATGGATTACTACAGAAGAAGCTCGCTTCTCTTCTTTGGTCCAATCTTCTCTACTGGAGAATGAAAAAGCTATGTTTAATTTTTTACGGCATTTAGCCCTTAGCAAATAAGATTTCTAATTATATTCATCTATCTTCAGTTCCCATCGATAAGTTGTCATCGAGAGCATGGTTCTCTGAACTCATTATATCTTACACTCGATCGAAAG
This sequence comes from Bactrocera oleae, assembly GCF_042242935.1. Taxonomy (NCBI): domain Eukaryota; kingdom Metazoa; phylum Arthropoda; class Insecta; order Diptera; family Tephritidae; genus Bactrocera; species Bactrocera oleae. The sequence continues at coordinate 66,027,340 of NC_091540.1, read as the reverse complement.
CCATTCTGAAATGGACACAAATTGGAGCATCGCAAGGTATAACTAAAACTAAAAGTAACTGCTTTTACGAAAAACGTATATGAAATCCCGAAAAGGAAAGAAATAGCTTTGTGATACTGAAACCATCCGTTCTTAAAAATAAAAGATTTAGTCTTACCTAAAGTTTATATTGAAAATCTGTCATCTGTCCTCCTTCTGGGTATTCATATTCCACAATGTGACTTATATTTTCAGTAAAACATCAACCCTAAATACGGAGGTCTACATATTCGGTATCTGAGGGATTGAAAAGTTATAGTCCTCTTTGGACCACTTTTAAAAGTAAGGTTTTTGGGTTAACCCAGATAATCGGTCTCAGACCGACAGAGTTTTATTTGTTAAAATATATGTATACGGTCTAGACATATTAGATACCTACATATGGAGGCGAAGGTACATTTTTAGCATCAGGCCGCATTGTGATAAGAGAAAAGGCTAAAAAAAACCTAAAGCTGTAGGTATCTAGGGTCTCCGAAAACTTCACTCCAATTTTACAGCTTGACCTCGCATGAATCCCGAACCTTATTCAAGGGCAACTTTTGGTGAGTTCATGAACATTAGCAGGCTCAAAAATCATTGACATTGTTAACAACCCTTTCTGTGTTACACCTTTAGCGAGGACAACAACCTTTCCTGAGGTCAATGACCTTTTTGTTTACATTTAGGGAGGATAACAACCATCGCTTAAGTCAAAAGTCAATAACCTGTTTGTTTACCTTTCGAACGGTCATCATCTAAGGTTAATGACCTTTGGTCAATGAGCCTTTTGTTTATCTTTAGTGAGATTACAAACCCAAACCATGGTCAATGAAATTTTATTAGGTCAAGAACCCTTACTGAGTTCGATAACCTTCTATTTACCATTTGCCAGTTCAGAAACCTCTGTTTTATTAGTTTAACTTAATATTCGGCTGCCCCACTGATCTATCAATAGACTCGAGGACAGCAAGAGAGCAATTTTCTTTTTTCGCGAGAAACATGTGTCCGAGGTTTCATCTAGATATCTTAATTTTTACTCAAGTTATCGTTTGCACGGGCGGACAGACAGCAAGACGGACGGACGGACGGACTGACAGTCACTCGAAATCCAACTCGTCTTTTCATTCTGATCATTTATGTATACATAACCCTACATCTAGCTCGTTTAGTTTTAGGTGTTACAAACAACCGTTAGGTGAACAAAACTATTATATGTACTCTGTAGCAACATGTTGCGAGATTATAAAAACAACTATATATTTATATACATACATACATAATTATGTACATATTATAAACCAAGAGACCTAAAATTGGGCTCGCAGTTGTGAACTTTGCTTAAATAAATTCTAAATTGAAACAAACAACGAATTCATAGAAAGCCACGTGCAACAGCACGAATAAGTGGCACAAATCAAATTCAAAGCGAAATCAAATCGAAACTCACGACTTGGACATTGACGACAACAGCGGTGACAATGACGACAAACAATGTAGGTGAGCGTATGTATATACATATATATCTGTGTGTGTGTGTGAGCGCAGATATTTTGGGGTGACAAAGTCTTGTGGGTTGCTGTCGATGGCACGACTTGTAGGCGCAGCGCAGTTCCACAACAAAAACAAAATGTGAAACCCATGAAAAAAAACAGAAAAAAAGCTTTCGTGAATCAGTAAAAATCAATGGCGGCCCTACGCGCAGTGAAACATTCGCCGATTATACGATGGATTGTCAACAGACATTGGTTGCAGCTGCTGTCACTCGTGCAGCTGTCGAATGTGGAATGCTTTTTGTTTTTGGTTTGATTGTTTGTAGCCAGCTACTTTCGCACGTAAACGCGTTGACGCGTTGGCGATGGCTGGGCTGGTGCTTATGGCGGTGACCCCAACAAAAAAGCAAGGAGAGCCGTCGGACTTGGCGACACGTAAATTCAACAACAAGGCCACGTAGAGTTCAAAACAGCGCGCGCCTTCGCATCTATTTATACACATGAATATTTGTGTATATATCACACATAAATACAGTTACATTCGCAACTGCCTGAAAGTGTGGAATACGCGGCGACCCACCGCTGCGCCAAGTCCACCGGCCGGTGTGTGCTGCATAATGAAGCCACAAAAGGTTGACATTCTGCGGTGCCACGAACAACAAGCGTTCGACAACAGTGACGGCGTTGACGACACGTGGCTGCCGATCACGATTATTACTCCACAACATACCTTTTACATGCTTACATACGAACATATATAGACACATAACTATGGAAATCGAAAGTGCGCGGCCAGCGGTCCGCCTCACTTACCTTTACACCAAATGGGAAAATATTTTCATAAAATTTATTGCTTTGCCTCAGCAAAATCACGCCGCCGCTACAACGCGTCCGCCAGCTGTTAATGCCAGTGAACTGCACCCGCGCTGCGAAGCACGAGCTGAGCGTAAGTCAACTGTGAAAGGGTTGCATTCAAGCAGCTGATTTACATATGCCGCAAATACCACACGCAGATATGCCTTTGTAGCTATGTATGTGTGGCGACATATATACCATATACACAGAGTTCTTCGTCAGAAGTCTTTAGCTGAACTAGCCGACGGAAATATCATTTAAGACCGAGCAAAGACTACAAAAGATCGAAAAGTTTTGCTGCAGCCTGGTGCTACAAAGAAAAGTAAATATTGAGCACGTTTTACTATTTGAAACATAGACGAAGGTCACTTAATAACTTCCTAAACTCGATTTGCCAATTTTGAATTTCTGCAAAAAGTAGAGCTTTAACCAAACAAATTAGTTATAAACCTTTAATAAACGGTAACTTTTCCTAAATAAATCATCTATAAAGCCAAGGACAAATATTAGACTATAACAAAATAAATTCGTCTTAATTCCGTTTATAAACCTAAAGAAGACAATAACGTCACCGATTTTTCACGACCGAAGCGGAACCGAGTCCATATAACACTCACGAGCCAATATCACACTAGAATCGTGAAATTACGACGATAGTTCAGTTAGTGGGATTTTTTACTCTCCAAACACCTTCTTGTCAGATATATGATTACTTCTTACACATAAGGTATGTCCCAAAACTAACCAAACTTTATATTTAAATCATACAACGTGGAGTGTTAACGTTAAGTCGAGTCAAGTTTATACGTGGTCGTGAGCATTTACCAAAGGACAGGTCGTCCAGAAGCAAGTAATCGTGCTAAATTTGAGGAAAGAGTCTTTGCAATTATTGGTACCGATACAAATTTTACTACGAGACTGTTGGCTGAGGAATTAAATACGAGTAAAAACAGCATCTGGAGAATTTTAACTGAAGTTTTGAGTAAAAGAAAGGTCTGTGCTTTTGATGAAAACACAGACAATTCTCACCCATTCAAGCGGCCGTCACCATGGACATTCCTATAAATGAAACCAAATAAGTGCGGTTATTTTTAGGACACACCTTTTATATGTGTCTCGGGAATTTGAAGACTTAAGTAAAAATTCATTGGCTTATTTGTATTATGTACTATATATTTTTTGTCATTGTTCTTTCTGGACAATTTCCTTTCCGTAATGTTGTTATCCATTTGATTGTATTTGTTGCTCAGCACTGTTATAGCCACGTGTTTACCACACAAAAAGTCTGGTCTATTAAAAAATTTGTGGCTGCGTTCCTTTATCCCACATTTAAAGTATTTTTTTTCGCTATATTCCTTAAAATTACAGCGTTCGTTGTTTTTGTTGTTGTTTTCCTACTTCTAATGCACAATAGTGCACGTTTAATTTGTTCGTGTTTTTTTGTCCTTCTCCATGCCAACAGTAATTGACAGTTTGCCATGTCATGCCGTTGTTCATTCGGCTGACGCGTGCCACGACCGTCGTCGTTCGTATATTCCGTTTAATTGGTTGTATTCCCAGCTCGATTCTCTTAGTGAAGTTCTTTATGGCAATTAGTTTGATTACTGTCTTCTCATGGGAATGCAAATTTATCGATTTATTTCTTACTAGTGACTCTTTTAGAGTGTATTGGTCAATGTCATTTGTTTGTTCTTCACGTGTCACTTGACCATTCATATTGTTGATAAAGGTACTAGGAGTAGAAATGAGGTTAGATTCAATAATATTTTTGAATATTAAAAATCGGAATTCAGAAATTAAGTCTAGTAGGGTTTTTTTTAAATATCGTAATTAATATCGGAAATATGAAGTGCTACGAATATAATATATGGGGTCGAAGTGCTAAAATTGTATTAGCTCCTAGCTAATAGTAATATGCCCAGATGTGAGGAGCTATAACTAAATCAGCTTAAGTAGTTCCAGTAAATACCGTAAATTCATTTCCGTCTAGTTGTCGTTGCGACTTCTTACGCTTATACACATTGAATATGAGTGAGTTTAATAGTCATGTCAGAACTTCCTGATACAACTTGGATTTTACTTTTTCGGTTCGAAGTCTGTTTAACCTTTTGTTGCTAACCAGAGTTTTCCACCTCTTGATCTTCAACGTTGCTTGTAGAAAATTGAGATTTTATGGCGAAGCAAGTCGTAAGAACCCAATCAATTAACAATTTTATAGCCTTACTATTAATCATGTATTTGAAAAACACAATTTCCTTCTTACCCCAAAAAATTTCTTTGAATATTTTCTTTTTAGGAATAACGGTAATTTTGATCCACTGAAAAAGCACGCTGACAAACCTTTATGTACGATAATCCGATCAATTTTTTTCTTCGATAAATATATTCCCTTAATTTTTTTTGTCTCAGAATATACTTGTTTCCGGAGTAAGCATAATATGTACCGAACCATTTTTAGTCCAGTTTTCAAGCTTGTATTCTTCTTAATTTGAACATACGAGTAGGTCTCTTGGAACATCAAGGCGAAACCTCAAAAGCCTCGTTCTAGACTGTCGAGAAGTTGAGTATGGTTCCATTAACAATTGAGCCCGAAGTAATGTCTGTTGGAAGTGATTACTCTGAGCTTGATCTATTAGCATGATTTTACTTTTAGCAACGATTTTGGATCTCAAGTTCTTGCAGTTCTTGAGAACTTCCAAACCGAAGCTGATGAGGAACTATGTGCACCTCTAAGCTATTGGCAAGTTAATGCAAATATTTCATATAATGGATCGTACCGCCTCTAGAACCCATAATCTACTTCAAGTCACACATTTTCTTCAGGACTCATGTCGGTGTTCACAAGTACATATATGTTTATATGTACAAGGTACATAGGTTGTAGGTGTCTTCTTTAAGATCACATTATACACTGCAGTGGATCTCTGGCTTGGCATATTATAACCCTTGGAAGTTTATCTACGCCACTCATGCCTTTCCAACAACAATTAACTCTAGCGACGTAAACAGTTCTCTATACTTCATTTTCAAAGCGTAAAAGAACTGCTCGAGTCAAATGCAATATTTGTTTACATTTCCCACTTAAAATGTCACCGAAGTGTCAAAATTATAACGCCCACTTACACAAATGTTTTCACAATTGCCTACAAGTACTACTGGCTGTGTGTCTCTGTGGCAGAGTAGACTCTAAAGCCACAGGCGGACCACCTCATTGCTGGATGACAGGCAAACGAGTTGCAGTTACACGCCCGCGCCATGTGTCAGAGCGTGTGCAATGCTGCTGTCAAAATGCCACATCAGCAACACCAAAATGCAACAGCAACAAAAAAAACAACAACAAAATATTACAACAACCAGAAGAACAAAAAATATTGCAACAATTACGAAAAGACAACAACAAAATTTCAAAAACAACAAACACATATTACATGATAGACCATCTACAAGAATAACAACAAAAACATCAGCACTAGGTTAGCGTCAGAATCGCTGCCGCAGCGTCAACGTGCCCGTTATGAAGCGTAGCTCAGCTGCGAATGACGGATTAATTAAGTAAGGCAACATAAAGCATTAACCGACGATGGAAAAGTAAATAGAAAATATTTTTCTAAATTTCCACTTTACAACATAACTGTGTGGACAAGCTGATGCGCCGTTTCTGCGGCTGTGTCGTTGGGGGCGATGGAGTTGGCCGCTAAGTAATGCGTGCAACATGCGCGACGCCTCTGCTAAATGTGTCTTTCCAAATTCAAGCACACATTCACACATATGCACACACGCTCAGCTGTGGCACTGACTACAAGAACCATGCGACCATGGAAAGTAAGAGGCAACAACAACAACATTAACAGCAGCACAACGGCATTGAGTTTCGCTACAACATGCTGCAAACGGCAAATGGCAAACGACACTCGTCAGCCGCTTGCAAACAGCTGCAACTGCAACTGAATGCAACTGCCACAGCAGTGCGCCACATGCGAGCAGTCACATTCCGTTGGCGGTGCGCTCTTTCGTTTGATTTAAATTCAAATTCAAATTTAATTAGCCTTCTAGTAAGATGCTAATACACCACATTTCGGCTTGTGTCTGTGTGTGTGTGTGCCTCCAAGTGGCATGCAGCTGCATGTTGCAATGCTTGTCACTGCATGTTGCATGTGTTGGCCAGAAAAGTTCTATTTAGCGCTTATTTTTACTTATTCTCCGTTGATATCAAAGAATCGCACATGACTTTTGCATTGCGTTGCATGGCACATCAAGTGGGCCGCATTCACATCTGCATTCCATACACTCAGCCAGCAGGCGAGCACTGCTCCGCGTGGTCTATTTGTAATAGCTCTGCTTTCGTCAAATGTCGAAAGCAGTGTTGCTTTTTGGTTGTTTTGAAAAGAATTGAAAAGAACTTGGAACTACAAATGCATAAAGGGTGTTTATTTGTGAAATGACGGTGGTCTCCTATTAAACTGCCTGTGGGGAGCAGTTCAAATTAGTTTTTGGCACCTTATTAAGTCCACACTTCGAAAATAGCTTCTAAAGCCTACTTTTACTAGATACTTGATCCAGCTTTTCCTAGCAATTCTGGAGTTAGCTTTAATGATAATCGACAAATCAAAGATCGTGTGTATTTTACAACAAGTTATAATACCCTTCACAAATTAAAAAGTTTCTATAAAAGAACTTGACTTTGATTGGTCATTTTGTATGACAACTATATTTTATAGTGGTCCCTATGCACTTGGTCCTACCCTTGGATGCGTAAGCGTCGCTGCTTTCATTATCCACCCATGGGTCTCGAATCAAAGGAGATTTTCGCTATAGCATCGTCTTTCATGCATTTTATGGTCTAACCAGCGCATTCATTGTCTCCGAGTAGTTTAGGATTTCTTTTGAAAATCATTTCCAAGAGAGTTGTATGATAAGCGGTTATCAAGAGGTAAACTATTTCTGCTGTTAGCTGGAAACTGGGGTCTAGCGAGATGTTAATACAAAGCATGATCTATCAAGTTCAAACCATAGGTATGCCTACAAAGCTCAAAAAGTTATAACTATTAGCACAACTGGACATAAGCGGCTGTAGAATCCGAGTTTGATAGAAAATCCGTGACGTTTTGGTTACTAAAAAAATCATTAAGTTGCAATTTGATGACATTGGTATGGTCATTATATGGATAAAAATTAGTTTTTTCATGTACTTCGATTAAAAAACTATAGGTTGGAGTATATATTATAGCAACCAAAGCGCAAATAGTATAAATAACGAAGGTTAAACTCTGAGTTCGCAGCAGAATGTGTATTCTTCGGTATTGTTGACATTTTTTGAAGGTAAAAAATATTTTCATAATTTTTCTTCATCTTCAAAGGCAATCGTAGAATTCATACTTTAATGAACATGTAGGAAAAGTCAAAACTTACTTGAGCAACCCTGTATAACTTTTAGCATTTATACTTGTATAGATCTATCTGTGTTATGTAAGTACTCGCATATATGAACTAAGTTGTAAATATTAAATTATGAGTGACAATCATAAGTGACAGCTAGATTAGCTACTTGCCCCCCTCTATGGCTGATGAATTTACGCAATATTTCTGCCACTAAGAGCATATAATTCAGCAGCTCTCAACTCGGTGTCTGGTGGCTGCTGACACCAACTTCGCAATTTCACACTTGCCTCATCTATATTCGCATGAAATATTCCACTGCTGATGCAATGCAGACAGTCACAATGATAAAACAAGTTCAGCCAGACAAGTGCCTCAGTTCGGCCGCCGCATAGAACCAACGGGGGCGCATCAGCGCTGATTAATAATGCAAGGCAGCCACTGCGCTGCAGACTGCCACTGCTCAATTGCCACTGATTGCACAACTAAGTGCTTGTCTTTTCTTATTTTTTGTTGTTGTTTATTTTTAATAAACTTTTCAAACGTCGTAAAGTGACTGATTAGACTGAATATTCGCGGCAGCGTTGTTGTGATACCTGCGCCTTTAAAAGTTTTTAGATTGGTTGAAAAGTTTTTGCGCTCTAAATGAAATAATACTGTTTTGATACGAAATATATTTTTTTATTCTATATAACCTCCCATAACTTCAATACACTTATTCCCATGATCCACCCATACTTTTATGCCATACCTAAAATGATTTACCGGAAGCTCTGCAAAATACCTGTCTACGGCTGTAATAGCTTCTTCATTCGACGAAAAACGCTTTCCACGAAGCAATTGTTTCAGCTTTCTGAAGAGGTAGTAGTCGCTGGTAGCCAAATTTGGTGAATACGTTGGATGCCCAAGCAATTCGAAAACACTTTAATTCATTGAATTTGGTCATTGTTAAAACATCTTTGTGGGCAGGTGCATTGCTTTGATGAAAAATTATATTTTTGTGCTGCAAACCACGTCTTAGCTCTCGAACTTTTTTATCCAGCTGATCCAAAACGCTGCAATAATATTCAGAGTTAATTTTTTTACCTTTCTATAGACAATCAACCAAGAAAATTCCTTTTGCATCCCAAAAAACTGATGCCACAACCTTCTCTCGTCCTTCGCATGGATCGTCTTCAAGTCTTCTAGTACGACACGTTCAAAATCACCAGCGCAAAATTCAACGCTGTGTTTTGAAGATGAGAACTCCTTATTCACTTCTAAAAATTGTTTATAATTTCATTTGCTTTTAAACTTTTTAAAGCAAAGATTCTAATCACTGCGCGATATTCAATTTTTTCCATATTAAAAAAATACTCTAACACTTCAACTTCAAATGGTTTGTAAACAAAGAATTAATTGACAGAAGGACTTGTAACTTTGCATGTGCTCTCACGACAGAATTTGGAGCTAGTAGTGCTATTTCTTGGTGAGAGCAGAAACTGTTCAACCAACCTGTTTTATCCCAAAAATATACAGAATCTGTGTATTTTGGGGAAACATTTGCATAAAAACAAGATTTAAAAAATTCAGCAATTTAGCCTAGACATGAACCAAGCTCATTATTTTTTAAACTAACAAAATTTCTGTCTGTAAATTTTTTTTAATTTGTATTAATTTCCGTGGACCTGTAGTGACCAATTTTTTAACATGCCACATGCAATTAAATCCTCTTCTGTTGGGACTAAATTAAGTAATTTGACTGTAAGACTCACTTAACACAACCAAACCTAACAGTGCGCTGTCATCTAATGCAGTTATTATCAGTTGTCAATGTCATTGTTGAATGTTGGCAATTTGTTAAATAATTTGCAGAAAACAAAAAAGTGGTAACACCCAACGCCCAAATTAAGTGGACGTGCCACGGCGGCGGCTATGACACGCCACAAGTGCTTATAAGTGCACACAGCCATACAAACATATGTAGATATTCATATGTAGATAACCATATTTATACAGTAAACATAACCAAAAGGCAACAACAACAACAATTGCAAAACAAATGTTAATATTAGCGACAAATTCACACATTGTTGTTGACCAGTCGCAACAAGCGCAATTGTCGGGCAGTAGAAAACAACAACAACAACAATAATAATAACAGCAACAACAAAACAGAAACAATCCAAAGTGGTGATAAGTGCCAATAAAACACGAATGAATTGTCCAAGCCAGCCACACTGAAGTTAGCGACAACAACAAAAACAACAACAACAACAGCAACAGCAAGTAGCTGCTACCTACTTGCACAATCTAATCAGGCGTCTGACTAGATGGTCGGGTCGCCGCGACTCCCCAGGGTTGGCGTGAAAAATATTGTACGACAGCAAAATGCAGACAAAAAACAAAAGCCAACAACAACAACAAAAGCAACAAATGTGCATACAAATGAAATTAAGAAATAAAAGCTGAAAATCGAAAATGCCAGGCAAGGAGGCACAAATGCATACATTACACGAACACACACACACAAAGCAATTGCTCACATATGCCACACAACTGTGGCAGCGCCCAAAGACGACCACTTGCAGTGCGACTGCGCGACCGCAACGCCTGAGTGAGTTATAAAAATAGAATTTGACAAACTATCAACGATTAGATAAACCCAAAATGTAAACAAAACCACATAAGCGCCGTCTGTGTGCGTGTGTGTGTGTGCGTGGCACAGCGTTAGACTGCGTGCTGCACATGCGCGTATTACCACAAACTGTCTGCTGACACCACAAACAAGGCAACAAGTCAAGTTGTGTGTGCGGCCCCTCTGCGCATGTGCAACAACACTTGTTGCATTTGTCAGTAGTGGTTTTTGTTGTTGTGATTGTTGGCGCACACATTTGATGCCCGGTGAGTAGCAGTCAAACTCGGAGCATACAAAGTATGCACTCGCATGCATAGCGCACCTCCCTGCTTCGGCCAACATAGTATAAGCACATGCCCCTCATTTGTTGTTGCACTTTGTGTGGCCGATTGCTGGCTAATTAAAGCGACATAACCTAAACGCATGTTTTATGCTTGTTGTCCGCGTGTTTATGGTGACTTCGACTACTGTGGGCCAACTTTTGCTGCTATTGTTGTTTGTTGTTGTTGTTGTTTTGAGCTTATTTTGATTTTGTTGTTGTTGACGACGAGCAAATACAAATTGTTAGCATTTGAGTCGCTAAGCGCGCATATTGTACACAATAGTTGTTGTTGTTGTTGTTGTTGTTGTTATTGGAGTCACCTTTTGCAGGAGGATGTCTACGCGCATGCGTCACATACAAAGTGAAAATTTCTAGCGACGCACAGTGGCTAATTTGTTTGCGCATTTGCCTGACAGCTTCAATGGAATTTCAACGCAGCGGCAACAGCAACAACAACCATTACTGCTACTGCTACAACAAGAAATAATCGGGAAATCAGCATTCAATCGGCTGGGTTTGGCTTGGCAGCGTCTAATGTTGTACAAATATTATATTGTTTGTAATTTTCTATAATTGTTGTGGCTTATGGTTGTTGTTGTTGTTGCAACTAATTGGCATGCGCAAGTTGGCACCGGATATGTGTTGTCGCCGCTGTTGTTATTTTTATTGCTCAGCATACATTTGTATATACATGTGTATGTATATTGAGGCATTGAATTTTAATTTGTGTTGGTGTTGTTGTTGCTGTTGTTGCAATTTGATTGGCAAAGTGACCGTTGAATTAAATTTGAATTAGAATTTGTATTTATTTACATTTACATAAATACAAACAGGCTTGAATTGATATTGGAAAATTAATACAATGTTCAAATATTTTTGTGTTTGAGTATATGTATGTATGTAGGGAAGTGTAAGTGTGCGCGTGCTCACATTTATTTTTAGTCCACCAATCAACCGAATATGGTTGGTTTATTTATTATTGGCCGTCGGTAATGTTGTTGGCATTTATTTGGGCTCGTATGCGCCCCCTATATGCATATGGATGCATGTATTTGTATATATGTATGTATGTTTGTATATATATATATGTATATATATTTATGCGTGTTTTGTATTTGAAAATAGAATTGCTTTACCTCACTTTGTTTTAAATGCAGAAAAAATTTGTTTGCTTGTAATTAAATCTATTTTTAAATGTCACGCATGTGGCAGGAAGTTTGTGCCACATTTTCAATAGACCTACCAACTTTTTTTGTTTGAAATAACAATTTTGATTGTGAAAGGAACTGAAACAGTTGAGTTAAAATATGCATATAGACATAAGCTCTTATAATTGTGTTAGTGATAAAATTATAGAATGACAGTGGCGAATACAGAATTCTTTTTTGGGCAAGCACTACAGCAAAAATTTTCCTTCCAACATATTTTTAATATTGAAAATTCTTCTGAGTTTGAATTATAATGTGAAGACGCTTCAAAGGAGTTTTGAAGAAAGACAAAAGCGGGGACTGAATCAAGAAATTCTGTAACGGAAACGAACCTAACACCATCAAAAATTATTTGCAAAATGTTTGCATACTCTTAGGCGTATTTTCGCATATTTCAAGCGGAACAAGTCAATTGAATATAAAATATACAAAAATAATAATATTTAAAATACAATTTTTTAATGGCAAATAAAAATGTGGAATTTACTAAAAACTTATTAAATAAAAAATAAATTTAATATTCGGATTCATAATATTAATAACTTTTATTTTGGTAAATAGCTACCCCACCTTTTAGAACAGTATCTCGTTTGAATTGAACAATACAATTGAAATTTGTATTTCAATCGGATTATCAATGATCATAAATTCCCACTTATCTTGGCTGGCGATTTCAACATCAACTCCGCGGATAGAATCAAAGCGATTGACCACTCTTCTTTCGGAAGAATTGCATTTGAAAATGAATAATGACCTACAAGAATCCACAACAAAATATGGGACCACCATTGACGCGGTATTTTCCAGTTATTTAGCGGATATCAAATTTAAAACATATGTTTCTTATTTCAGTTACCATAAACTTATAGTTTCAATGATAAAAATTCCTGAATAACATACATGTATTGTAAGATAATAAAAATTATTTAAATAATATTTACTTCTTATTTATTTAATAAAAGAAAATAATTTGTTTTCTTATCGGTCACCACACTCAAAAAGTGTAACTTGAATTAATATCAAAGAGAAGAAAAATACTGCATAAAAAACAATAAATAATTATAATTGCATAAGTTGATAAAAAAATTATATACAATAGCTTTACCGCGGCAGTCCCCTAGTGCCACACGTATTTTTTTTTTTTTTGTTTTTTGATCTTCGAACACGTTGAAGAAGTATGTACTGAACTTCAAAAAGAAGAACCCCAAAGAATACTATCGCATTGCATATTACATTCCATTTCTCGACACCATCAGAACAGTTTTGGATAATGTTTGTGTTTCGTTTCCAAATTACGCTTTTGACGAAGAAAAAATTTAAGCATTGTTTGTGTTATATGACAAAGTGATCGAATGCCTGAAAGAAAATTTCCTCATGGTGGTTAAGATGTGGAAGCAGCAAAATTCAGGCAAACAATTCCGAAATGCTCCCGACGCGTTATGCTAAAGACATATATATGGTATCCGTACTACAATAAATGCTTAGGAAACTATGTACCAACATAGTGACACATATAGGGTATTCTGTGTGACCCAACATTTACGTCGATTAAGGTTATCCAATAAAGAAAAACAATACCTATCCTTCTTTTGGTCGGACAGTTTGTATGCTATATGCTATAGCGGTCATATCTAAACAAATTGCTTGGAGATTGTAACTTTGCATTGAACAACAATCCATGCTCAGCTATGTACATATATGCTATAGTGGTCCGAAGATGTTTCGACAAATGAGCAGCTTCTTGGGGAGAAAACAACGTGTGTAAAATTTCAGATCGATGTCTTAAAAACTGTAGGACTAATTCGCGTATGTACTGTGTCGCCTCTAAATTTCGCTCATTTAATATCACGGGTTCCCATTTCTTAGCTTTTGACCTGAGTTTTGTTTCGAAGTTTTCCAACGTCCCTGATGGTGTTTATAACTATTGCAGATAATTTACATGATGTAATTATTTACTAGAGCTTAGAGATTCGATGCATCTTTGGTTGTTTTTGGATGAAATTTCCGCAGAGAAAGACACAAATCTTGCTTATAAATATTCTTCCGATCGTTCAGTTTCCGTTGGAGCTATATGCTATAGTGGTTCGATTTTTGGTGGTTCCGAAAAATGAGCAGCTTCTTACGGAGAAATGGACATGTGCGAATTTCAGATCGATAACTCAAAAACTGAGGAAATATTTCAGGTATATACAAACGGACGGACGGTCAGATAGACGGTCATGGCGAAACGAAACGCTAAATCGGCTCAGCTCAATATAATATAGTGTAAGGAACAACGAAGCTATCTAGTTAAATTAAATATAAAATAATATGCGGATATCTCATCAAACGTATACTCGCTTGCTAAGCTTTCTTCTTGTCATTATGAAAGAATATTGATATTATATATGATAAATATATTAATATATTTTGTTTATAACAGTTGCTTGTTCGTTTCGCCACTTTCCGAGGTTATCGAATAAGTGCCTAAAATGAAAATGCTGGACAACAGAATAAGAGCAAGCATTTACGTCGAACTAAAATAATTTTTTTCTCTTAAGTAGTATGAATTCCCTACCAGCACTCCCATATCACACATATATGTAAACTACCACACACATATAACCTGATTGACAACGCGTACAGCGCGCTGACCAATTTCATGGCAGTCTCTGAGGCTTAACCAAAAATAATTTTGCTGCTAATTAAGTAAGTAATCATCCAAGCAAAAACTTCAAACTAAGCAAATAAAATATTAATATGAAAGTATGAAAATATATAAGAAAAAAGCCGAGGCACAACAGCGGCAGCAGTAACATGTCAACCATGTTGCTAACACAAATTGCCACTTCAGCAACACCAAATATGTTGCACGAAGTGACAAAAAACACATTTGGTGCCTGGAAATCGACGCGTTGAATTGACACGAAATTGACGTTTTACAAACTCGGCTGCCAAAATATGCACGAAGCAAGCGAGAATCCAAAGGAAAAAAGTAATGGCGGCGCATATGGTAGGTGCAGCCGCTAAGAGGTGTCTAGGAGTAGTAATAACAATAAAAGGAACCGATATTTTGGGCAAAAACGAGCGATAATACTAATTCCAGTATCGATGTGTGTGTGTGTGTGTGTGCATCGACAAGTTGCAAGTTTTTCGTCTTTGCGCCCATAGTTGGTGCGATCGTCGAGAGTATCAGTGACGACATGCCGCACAGCCGCCTCGAAACACAACAATAGCAACTAAATGGCGCGCAGTTGTGTGGCAGACTCCACAGCGCGCCCGACTGCTGTCAATGAGGGACCCAAAATTGGGCAATGGGCAGTTCGCGCCGCTGGTGGCAGCCGACAGCACACGGCGGCAGTTGGTTGCACACGACAGTTACAGTGATTCCGTAATGGGCACTGGCAGCAGTTAGTCAAACGTGCAAAGCGAAGGAAGTGGGACGCTGCTCGATAGGTTGATATTACAAAAACCAACAACAACAATAATAATAACAACAACAGTAAATGAGTAAAAAAAATGTCACCTGACCATTAGCGGTAACTTGTAGCACGCAGCAACAGATGCAATGCTGTCGTCATCATAACAACGCATAGGCTCAAACTTGCAACAAACACATTGCAACGCTGTACGCACCCCAACCATAAGCGGTTGTTTGGAATGTTGCTCGGCATTAAAGCAATTTTCATTTGAAGCACACCATATGTAGGCGATTACATCTCGGAACATAACAACAACAAAAACAACAACTATGATTATAACAACAACATGAAATGTGACCGATATTTGCCACATTCGCCAGTGCCACCAACAACACTGTGCATATCGGTGTGTGTGTGTGTGTATGTTGCATGTACTAAAATGGCAATGGCAACAATATGTTGCGTATTTAAGCATAATATTGCCACAGCACTGGCGTCAACTCGCTGATAACCGCGCACACAACACACAGCACAACTGATGGCACCTTACTTACACAACTGTAGTGGCGAGGCGCTGTGGCAACGGCTGTTGTGCTGTGGAAGCTGCTACTTCCAGCTTGTCGTCGATCGTTGGCGGATCAGCAAAAGAGTAAAAGAAGCACAGTCACGGCCAATAAACGCCAGATGGCCTGCACTCGCCACATCGGCTGATCGCCTACTACTGGCCGTAAGCAAGCGTATGCTGCACATAACTATATACCTACAATATGAAAATATGCTTGTTGCCTGCAGTCCATAAATTTCCTATTGTATTTATGATGATGTGATGATCATGTAATCGAATATGCTACCCCTTGGCACATACGCACACATTGGTACGGCGACTTGCAGCACTCCTTCGTGCCACAAATTCTCCACAAACTCCAAGAGCACGTTGATAAATGCAACTGTTGCAGGTGTCTTTACCAGATTTGTCACCTCATTGTTGCGCCTCTGTTGCGGCAATGTTGTTGCCGTTGTTATTGCCACACACACTCACATGTTTGTCGTAGCTTTCCATTTTGGTTTATGCATTTCGCAGCATTTTTGTGCATTTATTGCCGTCATATGGCGGCAATGTTGCCAGCAGCCGTAGCCAGCTGCCAGCCTTTCAGCCCACATATCTTCGCTATGGCATCATCGTAAATTGTTGCAGCAGCAACAGCAACAGCAGTCATGATTCATGTGATTTTTCTGTCCGCACACCAAAAATGGCAAATAAGTTGCTTATGACAGTGTGTCGCCTTCTTTTAAGTTAAATTTTAGTGTAATATTTATTTTTGGAATTATGAGGACTAAATAATTATATAAGAAATATTAAGAAAGAGATATTTCTGAAATATAAACCTCATGATTTAAGGGTATATGAAGAAACAAGATAAAAGGCTAACTTCGGCTGACCCGAGGCTATAATACCCTTTACATGTGCATGTCTTGTGGCATTAAAGGATGAGAATATCTGATTTTTATGGGTCAGCTTCTATGACAACTATATGCTATAGTGGTCCGATCTGAACAATATTTTTGAATCTTGTGGCATTGCTTTGGACAATAATCTATGCTCAATTTTGTGAAGGTACATATCGAGTCAAATAAAAAAGTTTTCCACAAAACTATGCAAAATTTCATACCGATATCTCAAAAACTAAGGGACAAGTTCGTGTATATACAGATAGACGGGCATACGTGGCAAACTTTATGCACTGTTCAGAGTATAAAAACGTCACTAACCTTTTTGAAACATATTGTCGCAGAGACTGCGGACGACTTGGAAACGCTAAACTATTATTTCCAAATTTATTTCTTTCAGAAGTTACTTTTCCTCGGAAAAAATTTTACCTTAAGTCGATCATTAAAGACTTTGCAGAAGGAACTCATTCCTCTTCCCTTTTGTAGCATAATCGGATGTCCCTTTATACACTTAATGTTGTACTAAACCTAACCTTTAATGTGGTTAAGGTGATTCAGTCTAACAGAAAATAATTATATTCTTATTATTATTATCTTAAAATTACAATAGTTTTCGAGCAAACTTTGGGCACTTAGAAGTTATGAGTAGATATTTCCTCACCCTAATATCATTTAAGAACAGGCAGACCTCTATTGTAATAACATAGTTAGTTTAAACTTCAAAGTCTTGTGCTATTTCGTTTAATTTCCTTTAATCTACGGAAGCTCCCAACTGAAGCAAATGTCATTAAGAGATAATATCCAGGAACTTAATTCTGAAAGCCAATCGGGAAGCATATACCTAACTTAACTGCCTGTTCGATCCGAATTGATTCAACTACCCGCAAGAAGGGATCATACAAGTATATGAATGTCTGTAATCTCTTTAGCAGGTTACTAAAAAATGGAAAATAAGTTGCACTTCTTCTCAGTCCAGAAAAGATGGAAGCTTACCGCCAAATTAATGATAGTTCAGATCAGCGTAAGTCTATTTGGAATTAGGTACTCGGGCATATGGTATGTATGATTCCAGCTCCGAACGTATGCAATGTAGTACTAGCTAGTGATAGGTGGCCTTTGCATTCCAATACGAGGTACAACGTGCGGAAAAATATTTTTGAACTAAACGGACCTCGAGATATGTCTAATAAAATGTTAACTGTAATTGTTAAATTTAGTGCAAGTGTAGGTTTCACTGATTCATTGTCTCCTACGGCGTCGTCAAACGAAAACTGATTACTTTACGAAAACTAATTGTTGGTGAAGAATTCCCCTCAATAAAAGTTTGTGAAAATATACTGTCCCAGTTTTTCGCCAACAGGCACAAGGTTGCTATGAGAGGGAAATTATGAAATTACCTTCAAAATGATAACACGTTAGCTATCAAAATGGTGCGATTGGAGCTAAATCAGATCATTCTAATTATGTTAACTGAAACTTTTAATTTATTACAAAAAGAATATTTTCCTTTTTGCTAGGCTTTATAGGTATGTACATATGTGAACGATTTTGTGCAGAAAAAAATTATGCAGAGTTTAGAACCTAAACATTTGAAAACTTACAAATATCTGAAAGAATAAGCTTGGACCTTCAAAGCACTCATAGCTGCTATAAATATAGCCGGTAAGCCAAGTAAGCTAGGCTTTACTAAACGTTCAAATATGCCGCGCAAGGAGTGGCTTTTAATTTACATATGTATGTGTTTAATTGTACATACATACATATACATATCTACATACTATATTAACAACAATGTATAATATATTTGCATTTAATTTCGCAAATTGCAAAGATGCGCCACTAACGCTCCACACCCGCTTTGCAATCAATCGATTTATTAATTTATTTTTTTGCATTTTTGCTCTTTCTGCTTTTTCATCGTTCCAACGTCTGAGTGTCTGTAAGCGCATGCAACGATTTTCCAATTTGCGCTAAAAATACAAAGATACCAATATTTTGCTGTTGCTGTTGTTGTTGTTGTTGTTGCATTCGAAATAAGTTAAGCAATGCCAATGCGTTGTAATGATGCGCACCTGCTCGGAAAGCGTTAATTCTTTCGCTAATTAATTTTAATAAATCGCAATTGAAATTCCACACACAGAAGTCGTCTAGCCAAGCGAATGCAATAAAAATCGCTGTTTATAATTAAGTATGAGGAAATCGATTTGTAAATATTCGCCGCCACCGGTGCTGCTACCGCTGCCGTTTATTATGATTATGTTGATGATGTAGATGATGATTGAGGTGCCGTCGATGACGGGCTGATTGAGTGGGTGGAGCGAGTAGCTGACGCGTGGAAATGACGCATAGCGATGCGGAGCGATTAAGCGTTGATTATTAGATATTTGCAATAGAAGCTTGCATTTACATATGTAGTTTGCGAATATGTTAAAGAATTTATCATGTAATATGAATTTATGGAGTTCTGATGGAATTTTGAAATCGAGTAATGACTCTCAAAAGGCATTCACACAAATTTTTTCGATAATTAAATATTCGAAGTCTTGTGCTATAAAATTTCTTTTCCCTTAAACTAAAAGTTTTCTCAATTGAAGTAAATGTCAGTAAGAGTAACGCAAAAATAAGCCTCATTGAGGAAATTTAATTTGACAGCAAGCGGGACGCATATAAATACCTAACTTATAGTTCAAACAGTCACCGACATTAATCCCTTCCGTACTCAATTCAATCCCTTCCGTATCAAACCAAATTAGTCAAAAGTTATGCCAGTAGTTAGTAGTACGCAGAAATTAGTTGTTCTCTTTTGTTTTCATTTCACTAATATTGCCATTGTTCTACAATATTTGTATACACGATTTTTCACACATTTAGTTTTTTAGTTATAATTTTTCATAATGAAAAGCTCAAACTAAAATCCAACTATTAAAAATAGTCTACCTATTTATACATAAATGTCTTCGACTATGATTTTGAGTTGTTTTAAGAATATTTCAAATATATTCAAGTTTATTTTTTCCATACTACAAAGCCAGGCTCGATGGCAGCCCCTTGTTGCAAGAGATTGCTCTCTCACTCTCAGCTCACTCGTTTCTACGCGAAAAATTCTTCAATTTCGCGGATATCCTACCGTACGGTCTGTAGAAGCGGACGGTAGAAGCAGTGGTGAGTGTTCATTTACATTGCGCTCTCATAAGATAGGTCGTATCAGCTGATTCGGTCCACGGTTTTGCGTCGGTGGCTGTTTAACTATTAACTGCCAGTTCAATCCGAGTTGGTCCAACAAAGCTAAACCGAACTGTCGTCTAAAAGGAATCATTTGTGAATATTACGGATATACCTATTCAACAGCTCACTCAAAGATGGAAAGCATGTTGTGCTTCTTTTCAGTCGAGATTATATAGAAGTTCACCACCAGATAGAAATCTATGCTATATAGTTTCAGATCGGTATAAGTCAATGCGAAGTGACTACCTCAGACATAGTATGGATGTTCCGAAAGTATGCAATACGGTACGCCTAAAAGGTACAAACTATAGGAAGAAGACCTAGGATTTTAAAAAACAAGGTTGAAATACAACGTTCACACAAATTTATGCGATGGTGGAAAGTTAAACATCAATTGTCTCTTAGGAAATATGCACAAAGTTTCAGAGAAATGTTTATAATTATTATGAAAGATGTTCTACTCTAGATCTCTAGTCCTGAAGAAGTCTTTATGACCAAAGACTGTTATTTTGATCATCCGCTTTAATTTTTTCTGAAACTCGCTATCAATTCTAGCTTCAGGCTAACAGAGCATTGAATTTCAAGCAGAGGTGGCTGCCATCAAGATGGCACTATATGTTCTGCTCCGAGAGCAGCTTTCTTCAGAGAAGTGTGCCTTTACTCTGATAGCAAAACTGCAATACTGATCGTGAGCTCTCTGTCAGTGCGCTCAAAACTTGTCAGGGGTGACGAGTCTCAGCGGAATCGTTGGAAACGGCCAAGCTAGTTAGGTCACCCTTACCCCGGATCCAATTAATTTACATATGTAGAAATGTACATACGTATGTTGTGAAAATGAAACGAACTCTATAAAAAAAACTCCAACAAATTAGAAGCTAAGCAAACAATAAAAAAATTAACTCATTCATTGCAGAAGTAACGGTTTATTAACTCTGAACCTTCATAATATCAATTTATGACCTTCAAATACATTCTCTTCCGGCTATTAGTACTTCATAAATAGTTGGTGTAAATTTTCCTAAACATAATAACTGTTTATCATAAATTGGTTGGAAAAAAGCTTATAAGAAAAGCAGCTCAAAAATTAGTCAACGGTTACGCTGAAAAAAATCTGCTGAAAACAGAGAGCATTTAAAAATATGAATGAACCGTTTATGAAAAGAAATTAAATAGTGGCTAATAAATGATGGATAAATGTCAATGAAAAGATAAAGTGTAAAGAATGAAATTAAAAACTATTCTTCTAAGTTCGATATTAAAAAATCTAGACATAATGGAAAAAACAATAATTGTTTGAGAACCTAAGCTAAGAGTTGTATTTTTATTTCTTCGCCACTTTTTTCTTATTTTTTTCCACTGCACACAATGTTTTTTTTTAATATTTTTTATTTATAAAAATTAAGCGCTCACCCAAACAGCGGAGTCAAATGTGAATGGCACATCATTTGGGCATTAGCATAATATTATCCATTCAGTCATACATTAAATAAAAAAGAATACTAAATTAAACGCTACAATCCCCAAAAGACGGCAAATGGAAAAATAAAAAAATCTTCAATGCAACTCTGTAGGAAAAAAATTTAATAATGGCATATACTTACTAAAAAGGCCAATCCGCTCATAAATAACTCAACATACACTCTAAATTTAGTTGCATGTAATGCCGGTGTTAGTACAAATTTTTAACCCAACCGAAGTGGCAATGACAAAAAGAACATAAAACGACAATCAATAGCGATCCGCATGGCGTAGCCAGAAGCTGAGGTGAGGTAAAATCTGCCGGCAATGGGCTAAGCGCAGCGCTTACAGCAACTGCAACCCATTCAACCGGAGACATGTAAGACACAACAAATGTTTCTTGGCCTTTTCGGCATTTCGAATGTTGTTGCAATTGTTGTAGGTATTTATGGGCATACTCATACACTATTGAACTGCTTGCTTTGTGGCAATAGCTGACGGTAAATGTGACAGAAATAGTGTGATAATCGCAGACGTGTTAAATGAGCTCATATGGAGAATGGTTGTTCGGAAAGGAACACACGCATGCCACCCCAGTGCAGTGGCAAAGCAGACGTCTGGGAAATACTGACTATGGAGGCGGCGGTAACCTATTGTCTTCTCCACTGTCTGCCTCTCTACAACTTCCTGCTGCATGCTGCATTTCAGTTTATGGTACATATTATATATACCGTTAGACTGGCAAGCAGAAACACTACTTCCGATTTAGCTCTTTATTTGCTTTGAAGGCGATATTGCACAGTTGGAGCACACGTGGAATGCTTTGGCAATCGTGAAGATAATTATATACATATTCACAAATGTGCACACCCCATGTATACATATGTATGTATGTATGAGTATGTATAAGTAATGTGAATGCCGTAAATCTACTTAAAACGAAATATGTTTGCAATCATTTTTAAAATCCAATACTGTGATGAACTCATAAGCGGCTGGCTTGATAAGTCAGTATACGGAGGGCTACTTTAAAGGCAACACTACTTCTCTCAACTAACAGCTGTTGTGGAAAATGCTGTAAAGATGCAGAAGGCGACGAAAGAAATTTAAAGCTTGACACTTATTAGTAGCAAACAAGTATCTTAGGTAGATGAATGGATTATGGAAACCAAACTTGAACTCTACATTGAAGGAAAAATAAAAGTAATCAAATACGCGGTAAAGCTTATGGAAAGCATACAAAGAGCAACACTAAACGTTATTTTACAATATATTTACTGCCCACAGACTTGTTCTGTCAAAAATTGGCAGCAAAGTCGGCTCTCAGACTGAGGGAATCTTTCCTATTAGTCGCCAATAATAGGGGACATTCTAACATACTTAGCAAGTTCTCATGCTTCTCGATAAACATGTTGTAGATATACATATGTAGCTGTGTCTCGGTGGAAACAATTCCTGACTTGTTCCAACAGCAACCAAAGAAGAGACTAAAGAGCATCTTCTTCTACGAAGGCTTTGTTCATGCAAGGCTTTGTATAGGAAAAGCATCGAGACGATATCTCGGAAGTGGCACATATACAATTTTTTCATTTGTCTAACTTTATCATAAGCACAGAGAGGACCAGAGAGGATAGGATAGTGTAAGAGGATTTTAGTCCCAGTGGTTCAACAATGTTCCTTCTAAAGACTTTACTTCACTAAAGAATGTGTATCGTCAGTCATCCACACTATCTACCCTACCCTAAATAAATGGAAGCTATGAAAGTCTGAATTGAGGTCAGATGACCAAGAAGGCATATCGAAAGGCAACACCTTGCCTGAGAGTTGTTAAGAGAGCTTTTTTTTACTTATTATTATTGAATATTATTATTTCTTTATTGAAGCTCCGTAAATAAAATATATGGAATATCCTTCTTCTTTAGAGAATTTTTGAAAAATTTTGTGGTTAGGTTTTCTAAGGTCCTTTCTTAGACTACACTTATTTTAAGAAGATTCTCTTATAGTATTATTAGATTAATTACTTGAAAATATATATATGTTTATGTTATATTTTAAATGATAGAAGTCAGCGGGGCTTTTTGAGATTTTTAGACGCTTTTGAGGATAAGTTTGTTCGGAAGGTGTATTTCAGAACTAATCAAGAACGTATAAATTTAATTTTTGTGTTGGTTTTGTTACATATTAAATATTTAAACCCTAAGATAACACACCTGCATAAAACTGGTTCGAAATTGTGGTCTGTAACATTTCCTTACTGTCAAAGATTAGCTTAATTATAAAAGTTTGGAATGAAATTCGATAAGGAAATTTTGACGAAATATTTTGTGTGAAATATTATGTACTAAATGAAACGATAAGGCCTTTTTTTAAAAAAAAGTATTATTTTATTTCAAAAGTCAGTGATTAATCCAACCGCCTTCGTAGCTTTCCCAAGTACTGTCAACGTGTTCGAAATATGGCGCTGCGCCACATAAAAAATGCGGCCAGCCGCTTATACCTACAACATATGTACATACTTGTATGTATGTATGTATGTCTTTCCGTCTTATTGCACAAAACCAAAAGGGGCGGAGGACAAACGGGTTGACTTTTGACTGCGTGCACGCATTGCGCGCATCTGGACGTGTCATTGCTATACGAATTTCATATTTATAGTTGCTTTTCGAGTGAGAAATTTACATACTCATGCGTCATAATTGCGCCCACGGTACCTCATTTTCCGCACACACAGCCATGCCACCTTATTTGCATTGCCTCCGACATTTTTAGTTTCTCGTGTATTTACTAACACGTTCCATATGCCAGCCAGATTGCAATCGAAATCGGAAATGGGCTGCTGGCGCTGGCAGTAAAAACCATATGAGCAACAATAACAACAACAACCTTCACTATCGAATTTAATAATAATCACTAAACATTTGTAGCTGCTTTAGCCGCATTGATCATGTGAATTTCACGATCGCACACGAGTCTCCAGCGGCTGCACTCACTCACTCACCCACTCCGTTATTCACCTAACTCACTCTCGCTATTTGTGCGTTATGTAGTGCTGCATCCGTCGTAGTCCATAAAACAGTTGGCTTATTTCAAATGTTTCCTTTTAATTCTGAGACTTTGCGTTTCAAGTTTGCCGTCTTTGCCGCAGTTGCCAGCAAATTAAAAATTCTAATTTCTTTGAAAGCATCTTTTATTGCAAATAAAATTTGTAATTATTCTGCATTTTTGGTGAATCGATTTGCGGTCTGATTGGAAAGATTTTTTGGCAAAGGAAAAGGCGCTAATTTTTCGAAACTTTGTTCTACATTTCTGCATTGGCAATTTCGTTACGCATATAAAGTTTTTAATTAATTTTTCTAGAAGTTTTTATAATATATTTATGTTAAAATATTTTGCCAAAGGGATGATTAGGGATTGAAAAAATTAGGAAGACTTAAAGGTTTAAGGAAACCGATTTTGTTTCCATATGCTAAATTTTCCACTAGCAGTCCATTTACTAAAGGCATACGGCTATAAATACTGTTATTCGATAAACATTTAATGCTTACTAAAGCTTAGCGCTGAAAGAACAAAATAAGAAGCTCCACACAAATTTGTCTGCACCATAATAATGGCTTGGAAACTTCAAATTTTTCTAGCGGTGTTTCAATCCTTTCTGAGGCTTGCTTAAAGTGATGACTCGTAAAACTTTTCCAAGGTTAGAAAGATTAAGCATGAACATGAACAAAATCTCGAGGAAAACACGAGTGAAAGGAATTTTCTATGCTCTTGACAAAAATGACTGACAAAATTGTCTCTAGAGCCAATATACAATAGTTAAGTATTTCTAAAATATTCAATACTCTAAAACAATATTAACTTCCTTACGAATTTATGACTATACTTGCAAAACTGTGAGTATAGCAACTCTGAAGGTCGTAGAATGTTAAGCAGCCCTTGTAAAGTGAAGTCTTACACACATAGATTTTGTTGGACGAAAAAACCACCACATCAGAGGAAAGGTGAGAGTCTCTGAGACGAAATTGTTAGCCAAACCTGTCTCCTACATTATTGTTAGACTACTTTCGAAATTCCTAAGGAAAAATAACTCAAATACATCAATAATTTAAAGATAACTCATATAGAGAATGAATCTTAAGATTTTTGCTGAGAGAAACTTTATTGTAATGAGTCAAGCGCTACTGGAAAAAGATTTTATGAATACTTTTGAAAAATTCACTAATTAAGGAATTTTAATTTAGGGCTGCGAAGTTTTTTGGTTACTTAGAAGTACGATTTAAGAAGATCCTTAGCAAGAAAATGCGTCCAGATTTTATGCTCTTACAAAGCTAGTCGGGTTTCTTTCACACAAATCTTAATTTACAGTTAACCGATTAATGATTGCCAACAGAACAGCGCTCTTCGAAACTGACTATTGAAAAACATATCTATACCCTGAACAGAATATATTATATTATGTTTGTAACAACCAAAGAAAACGTCTGAAACCTTATAAATTATATACATGTAGAAATTATCAGTGTGACGAGCTAAGTCATTTTAGCCATGACCGTCTGGCCGTTCATCTGCATACACACGAACTAGTCCCTCTGTTTTTGAGATATCGTTATAAAATTTAGCACCCGTCCTATTCTCACCAAAAAGTTAATGTTTTTCCTGTTTTCATATGTTTTCATATTTGCCCTCGAATAACCTATTTTATCATTTATATATTAACATATTAGATTCAAAGTAAGTGAAATATACATTTTTTTCAACGACATAACCTCAAAAGATCTACAGCAAAGCTCGATATCAAGAAACATAATTTTCTTTATACCCACACACTTAGTAATTGTAGGTATGTATGAATGTCAGTGTACTTGAGCTCCACACACAATCCATTTGCACTAGAACCAGTCGTTGTTCATTGCACTGCCCGCAGCATGAGTGGCCCGGGTCATGCATATTTACATACAAACACAAGTGTGTATTTCAAGCAAAACAAACAGCAAACCACTCGAGTTCTCGAATCTCATGGCTGTTATTGATTTTCGCAAGTTTACGAGTATTGTACGTTTTAATGTTGCACGCTCGGGATGTTCGTTATTGAAGGCGAAGGCCCTTACAGAGCAGTCGATGGAGCCAATGTCGACAATGCCATATTTGAATGCGCGTCGCGCCACATCAAGCAGAAATGCGAGACAGCGAACGCCTGACTGACTGACGTGCTGGCGCAGGCGGCCACAATTAACAGGAAAGGCAACTAGGCGCATGCGCATGCGCACCATTGTAGCTGGAGTAGTAAGTGACTTATCTGTTCTTGTTGCCGGTATTTATGTGTATGTTTACCAGCTTAAATGGCAATGGCGACTGCAACATTTCTTAGCCGTTTATGGCTGTCGGGCTGGTTGGTTACACCGCTGTCGTGGCAAGTCAAACTTAAGCGCCATGGATAATGAAATTTTCATTTTAACACGATGGGCGCGTACAGAAATCCTTTTTGGGCTGCAAAAGCCTTCAACTATGTGCTAGACAAAAAAAGCCAGAAGTGAATACATGAAATTACTTACCTCCCAAGAGGCTCATAGAACTTTGAAGTAGGATAGCCAGATCGTAGAGAATGCTTTAGCCAACAAAGTATGGGAAAATATTCAACATAATTAATTTTTTATTTTAATGCTTGTTAAATGGAAATATGGTTTAATTGCTGGTACTGTATTTTTTTATACCAACCAAGCTGAAAATGATTTACTAGAATACATTAATGAGATTTGCGAAGCATGCAGTCGAATGGAATATATTTCATTTTGAATGCGTCTTTTCAGGAATGACACCCATTTTTCCATAGCAAATATGTTGTTGATCAGAAGCACAGTAAATGTATTTATAAGTACTTTCAAACTCTGTTCTCAAGACCTGCATTATGTATATTTAATTAATCTTAAAATCGTGTAATTATTATATACATATTTCACCGAAATCGATCGAAAGAAGTTGTTTCTTCCCTTATTTTGAGGGATTTTCTTTTTTTCAACTTACGAATGTAGCCTTACCTCCACATACCAGCTGAATTCATTGCATTGCCAATTTAGCCCGAATTCATTAACAAGGTCGAATATGATACCATGCCCGTAGTAATGCTGAGATTAAAATCAAAAGCCGACTGGCCGTAAGCATTGCCTATTACTTCATTTGAATTGCCTCGAGGATAACCAGAGACTTTGTTGATGTGCAATTAGTATTACATAAAGAATAACTTATTTATAAGGTCTGAAACTACCTGGTGAAAAAAAGAAAAGCTTAATTTTTTCGCCATAAAGTTTGTAACACACAGAAGGAAACATCGGATCCTATAAAGTAAATATATATGTATAAATGATCAGCGTACCAAGCTGAGTCAACTCAGCCATCTCACTCAGTTTTTAAGTTATCGATATGAAACTATGCACACGTCCTTATCCCCCAAAGAAGCTGCTTATTTGTCGGAATTGTCGATATCGGATCACTATAACTATAGAATGTAGCTGCCATACAAACTGATCAATTAAAGGTAAGTTCTTGTATGAAAAACTCTTAATTTGTTAAGATATCTTCCCAAAATTTGGCATGGATTATTGTTCAAGACAATGCTACAATCTCCGAAGATATTGTTCAAATGCTTTGCTGCATAATCTAAATATTTCATAGAGCGCTTATTCTGTGATCCTCAATATTCCAATGTACGCGCTCTATGACTATTATGTTGAAAGTGAGCTTGGAAGCCTCATACACTAACAGTTTTGATTTCTGAAATTAAATACCTCTAAGAACTTTCTAAGTAGTTCCAAGGAAGGCTCCTTTAAGGTCAAAAGAAAATCAGATACCTTAATAATATTTTTTTCAAATTCATTATATTTCATAAAACAACTTTTACGATTTTCATATTTTTAAAAAATTTAAAAAACAAATCAAAATTTTTGCGGTTCTTCACACCCGTTGACTATAAGTTCGTTTTTACAAGGCATTAATCAATAAACAATTTGTTTACAACAACTACAAACTTTTAATTCCTCTAGGCTTCTCTTGTAAACTCTTCCACGGCAGTAGACTGCTGTTGCCTTGGCTCCAACCGAGCGCTTAGCTTCCTCAAAATGTTTGTTGTAATTTTTATAGCTTGGTCGTCTTTTTTTTGTGTTTTATCTTTTTATGCTAAGCTCGTGCAAAAGTATAATGTGTTTTTGTTATTGTTGTACTTTTTGATTTGTGTCTTTTTATACGATCGCATTGATTGATTGCGCACACCTGTGAGGTTTTAAAGGTTCGTTGTCTCGCGTTGAAGGTGCCTCAAGTCGTGGCTTTAATTTGTGGCTGAAAGGTAAGAAAAATGCTGATGCGTTTGTTAATTTTTTTTCAGTTTTTTTTTTTTGCTGTTCTTGTTATTCTTTTCATTGCCGACTCTCGAAAATGCTGTTAGCAATAAATTTTTGTGGTTTGCGTTGGTGGCGTTGACTGCTCGACTGCTCAATTGCTTGAACTGGTGTGGTTATCCGCATTGCTATTGTTTGTTGTTGCTGTTGCTGTTGTGGTGGGGAATTTCTGTAATCTCTTACCATCGCACTCCACTTATGACTTTCACAATTCATTTCTACAACTCATCAGCAAAATGTATTTATGTGGGTATATTGAGTACTGGAGTCTTTTATTGGGTTTGCGGTTCAGCGTTCATGTGACTTGAATTTAAGCGAGCAAGTGGTGAATTTATCAGAGTTTTTCGGTGATTTTTAAATATTTAAAAATTTATGCCAAGCAAAATTCGTTCCGTGCACATTTCATGAGGTCAGTTATATATATGTATACAGATGAGATATAAGAGAATATATTTCCAACTTTTGTTGTTAAGATTTTTTTAATGGTACCGATGTCTCAGGAGATCCCTTGACTATAATTACTTTGCTATATTTAAATCTTTGTTTTATTAGTCTCAATGACATGACAAAGCGATGGTGTAAAAGTTCTTCGGAATCGTCAACAGATTGGCCTCTGTATCTGGAAAAAGATCTGGCAAAGTAAATATGCAAAAATCATCTTTACTCCGCATTTTTCATGATTTACATTTCCATCCATTAGCTCCAGTATGATAAGGAAAGGAAGGAAGGTATTCATCTCTAAAGAATTTCAGTGTTTGAGAATAATGATTCCATTGGCTGTAGTATCTGAAATTTTTAAGTAAAAGAGAAGAAGATCCAAAAACAAAGGTGACCTGAAGGAATTTGATGACATGGCGCGTCGACATATAATAGGTGAGAGAGCAACACAATTTTATTCAATTCATTCTTTCTTTTTTTAATTTCTAAGGCCGGAACGGCAGGGACGCTTAACTCGGAAGACGGACTGTCCCGGCCAAACCGGGACGAATGGTCAGCTAATGCTGGACTCACCCAAAGACCTAAATCTTTTGCAAAAAGAACGACGAGTAAAGGTCGCAACAGAGATGCTTGACAACGTAACTGAAAACCCTACATTCTCCAAAAGCATTATTGCTGGTGATGAGACATGAGTTTATGAATATGACTGTCCAACAATCTAGCGAATGGCGCTCCAAAATGAGCTGAAACCGAAAAAACTAGAACTCGCTGAAAGATCTGTAGGGCATCCCAGCCGAAACGAGAATTCAACATGGTGTATGGAAAATTGGATTAATCGTTGGAATGCTTGTATTAGCTCAAAAGAAGCTATTATGAAACCCATAATAAAGATTTGCATTAAAATATTTGTTGTTTTTGTCAGTTCGGGTCAAATTTGATCAGATGGTATTTTTTTAAATCATTAACACATTATTTTATTTATAACTAATTATCTTTGTTGCTAAATGCTTAAACACAACACATGTATAGTATGGGCATAACTATGCAAAATGTGGCTCCTAGTATTTAGAGCGTGACCCCCATTCGAAATGTGAAATTTCCACTTTGATTTTAACCGCGCTTACAAACACACATACACATATACAAGTACGAAACAACAGCTGTGCCAATCATGTATTTGTAGTTACATTTGCCTTTATGTGATTAGAATACATACCACGTGTACTCGCAAAGCATAAGTACACACATACATACATACATGTACACACATATATGTATTTTTTTTATGTTCTGCGCATTGAAATGACATTCATATGCTAATTCCAATTAAAATCAAAGCCCAGCTCGTCGCTCGAAACACTTGTTCGAATGTTCAGAACCTACCTCCCCCTCCCGCCCGCGCACCAGCAAGCATTGATAAGTATAAAATCAAAGCCATAGCGGCAGTAAACTCGTGAGCGTCACCCAAGGCAATTGTTGGAGCGTCAATTAAAAGTCACAAAACTTAAGGAAAAATTAAATTCAACAGCCAACGATTTTAAGTACCAAGCACAGAAGTAGTCGTGGAAGAAGAAGAAGCAGAGCAGTGAAGAAATGCAAAACCTCGGAGCTGCTTAATATGCCAGGCAGCTGCGACGCGCCGCACGGCTTCATGCACTCACAATTTATGTTCAGCGTTCGATATGGAATTCATACTCGGCTTTAAAGCGCGCATGTGTGCTTGAGTGTGCATGAGGGGAAGCGAAGAAACTCTTTACACTTTAACGGGCCCTACAATTCAGTTATGGGCTTTTCACGCGCGTCAATCAAATAGCGCCTCCAACTAAAGCAACAGCCATTACGTACATGCTTGGCTCTTATTTTTGCTGTTGTAGTTGTTGTGCTTATTTTCATTGCTGTGAACGGCCATTGGATTGTGCGACGCGGCGGCACTGCTTCACTTTTGCAGGTGTTCACTGTCACAAAACGCGCAACAACTAATTAACTGAAGAATGCGTACTAATGGTGCGCAGTGTTGTTGTTGTTCGTGTGTATTGTTGTTGCAGTTGTTTGCTTTGTCTGCCATATTGGGGAGGCGCTTTGTTAAATATACGCCGCCACCGACTGCCTGTATGTATGTATGAGGTGCTGGTGGCGCGCCAGTTGCCCAAAATGGTCATTGCCTGTATGGAGACCAGTTGGTATAGCAACAGTGGCAACAACAACAACAAATACTACAACTATGGAAATTTACAATGAATTTGGTAATGGCAACATATATTGCTGTAATCAGCGGCAAAAAAACAACGTTGTCATGTGTAGTTGTGTTTCGCTGTCAGTGTGGCCAGAGTGAAACAATTTTTTTTTTAACTTTTTTTATTTTTTTTTTCTAAATAATTTTCAACTTTTTGTTTAATTTCTTAAAATATAATTTTAGTTTTTTCTGCTTCGTCAGTGTTACCAGAGTCTTATATATTTATTTTTTTTTAATTTTTTAATTTTTTAATTTATTTCTTTATTTTTGTTCCTATTTTTTTATATTATATATTTTATATTTTAAAATTTGTAATTTTTTTCTTATTCTTTTTCACCTTTTTTATTCCATTTTTAATATTTTTTCTCTTAACTTTTATCTTTTTATCTTAATTTTAAATTCTAAATTTTTGTCAGTGTGGCCACAGTGATACAATTTTTTTTAACTTTTTTAATTTTTTTTAAATTATTATTTTTTTTTACCTTTTTTTATTTCTTAAAATACAATTTTATTTTTTTCTAATTCGTCACTGTTACCATATATATTAATATTTTTAAACATTTTTTAATTTATTTCTTAATTTTTTTCATATTTTATATTTTATTTTGAATTTTATTTTTATTCGATGTCAGTGTTGCCAGATTCATATATATTTCTTTTTATATTATTTATAAAATTTGTAATTTTTTTCTTAGTTTTTTCATCTTTTTTTTATTTAATTTTTAATATTTTTCTCTTTACATTTATCTTTTCATTTTAATTTTAAATTCTAAGTTTTTGTTAAGTTTTTTGTTTTTTTAATTGAGAAGAGAGTATAATAAGTTTGCCACGAAGTTTGTAACACCCGGAAGGAAAGGTCGGTATAAATAATCAGCGCGACAAGCTGAGTCGATTTAGCCATGTCCGTCTGTATATAAAACTATATACATATATACTTCTGTTAGCCGCTCTACAGTTCTTGTAGGGAGAACTTTTTTATTTGACAAGATATTCTCACGAAGGTATCCTTTCCCCGCTTTTATAGGTGTTGGTGCTGAACGGAAGACTACTTCAACTCAATGGAGAAGTGGTTAGCTTTCACCATATATATATATAGCATATGCGGACGACATAACATAATGTTAAAGGAATGCATCCTTCCACAATCATTGAGATTATAGAAAGAGCCATACGAAAGTTACACCTATGAGCTGAGAAGAACAGACTAGGTGTTAACCCTAGTATAAAGGAACTGATGCTTTTCACGAATAAAACCAAAATACCTCAATTTAATCAGTGGTACAACAATTTCGCTGTGCCCCACAGCTAATTATCTGGGGGGTGGAAATCAATACCAAACTGAATTGGAAAATTAGCA
The DNA here is from genome assembly GCF_042242935.1 of Bactrocera oleae. Taxonomy (NCBI): domain Eukaryota; kingdom Metazoa; phylum Arthropoda; class Insecta; order Diptera; family Tephritidae; genus Bactrocera; species Bactrocera oleae. The sequence goes on along the minus strand of NC_091540.1, from coordinate 65,994,508 downwards.
TTGAAAAAAATAACAAATAAAGCAGGTACTGAGGCCTTAAACGAAATATATGTTAGTTATGTGGATGTATACGGCCATCATTAGGCCAATTTTAACATACAGAGCATTGTTTTAGTGACCAGCATTAAAGAAATACAATAATATCAGAAAACTAAGTGGAGTACAGAGAGCAGCCTGTGCAGGGGTTACGAGGGCTATTAAGTCATGTCGCACTCATGCGTTCAATATACTCCTGCATCAGAAGCCCATCGACGTCTTTACACGGAAAGTAGAAGCAAGCTCTGCTATAAGAATACAGAAATTAGGAGGTTGAAATAGGAAGATTATGGACATATACAAGTATATAGCGCCATCCTGAACCAACAGCCAAACATTAGCAAATCAGATTATATTCTACCAAGGTTAGACTTCAACAGCCACTTTCGGGTGAGGATAGCCTCTAGACGTCAATGGAGAAGAGGTTTAGTAGGAGAGAATGATGCAGCCTCTGTCTATACTGATGGGACCAAAATGGACTGGATGCATAGCGGATAGCCAGGCAGGACTGCTGGCCTTGTCAACGCCACAATTTTTTTTTTTTATTAAATTTTTAATTTAGTTTTAATTTTTTGTAATTAGTTTTTTTTATAATTTTTTTTTTTTGTCTTAACTTTTATTTATTGAATTTTTATGTCTTTGTATGTACCATGTATATATACATTCTCAGGTGCGTGTAAAAGTACTGCGCACATGCGTGTCAGCATCCCATTCCAATTTAACAGACAAAAGCGTAAGCGCTTCAATTGTTCGGCTTGACGCAGCTGTGCGTTGGCGTGTACACAAAAGCGGTATCTAAAAATATAAATGTTTTGTTGTATATACATACATAGATACATACGAGTATATATGACCGCGAAAGCAAGGCTTACAATAGCGGTTGGGAAGCTTTTGAATTCTAGAAAAGTGAAAAAAATAAATACAAAACCCAAAATAAATAAACCTTTAAAGCAATCGCCGGCTCAGAATTTATATTGAGCACACATACACACATATAAAAACATTGATGTGTGCGTAAAATGACGTGCGCGATCGCAGCCGCAAAGCATACAGATCAACAGGTTACTGGCTGCTGGCCGCTCACAAAAGCTGCGTTGCTTATTGCCACAAAGCAAATGAAATTAAGTAAAAAGTGTAAAAGAAAAAACCAGCCAAACAGTCGTGCTGACAACAACAACATGCCATGCAAACTTATGAGTAAGTATTTACTGGATATTTAAAAGCAACGCGTCGACGCGCATGCGTAATGCCCATCAGCGTTTCCAGCTCGACGGACTGTGCATCTGCCGCACAGCTGTGTGTGGGAACATTTTCGTTTATTGCGTGGCTTGCTTGTCAAAAGCTAACTGCTATTCACTAGCCGCTAGCGGCTAGTTGCCTCTATCGCCACGCTCTGTCTTCGTTCACACTTTTCAACAGTTCATCATTCGGTTAATTTACACACTCTTTCGTTCGTTATACCGCAGCCCGTTGCTGTTCGAGTAGAATAATAAGTTGGCATTGTTTGAGATGGTGTGCTTTGTTCGCGCCGGACTCCCTCATTAGGTTTTCTAGGTTGTATAATGTATGTTACGTATATATGTATATGTACCATATATATTATTATTTACGTTATTAATCAAACACGGTTTTATCCCACAATATAAGTTTCATATGTGTTACAAGCGAATTAACGCATACAATCTATACATGGGTCCTTTGAACTGTTATTCATAAGAATTATAGAGACACTCTTAATAAAGGAGTCGAATTTTTAAACTCAAATTCAGAGTAGAGAAATGTTTTTCTCATATTATGTTAATTATTCTACGTACCCCCGGAAACACCGCCTCGAAAGTATTTGAAACCAAACCAGCTCTACCAATTCAAAACACTTTCCCTTCCTACGACAATCGGGTCTATATAAACGATACGAACTCGGATTTATATCCGACCAAAGGCTGTCAAGTCAGCAGCACTCCTCAAAATTATTTGGAAAACATTCTACAATAAGAACAAAATTTGAAAGGTTTTCTTTGAAGCATTTACTACAAGTATAAATGAGCGAATAATAAATCAAATATCTCATTGTCACATCATACACCATAGACAGGAACAGGTGGTAATCACTTGATGCCAGGTCCAAACTATAAGGTGAAAACAAAGAAATTTCGCCACCAAGCAACCGAACCTACTGGCGAGTCACTATCGATGTGTGTGGCATGGCGTTATCCTGATGAAACACAATTCTTCCCCTATTGACCAAAGCTGGCCGCTTCTGCGCGATTACTCTATTCAAATAGTCTAATTGTTGAAAGTACAAGTCCGACTTAAGAGTTTGTCCGTAGCTCATAGTAGATGATTTCCTGCCAATCCCACCAAACACACAGCCAACCATTTCTGATCGTAAGTCCTGACTTGGCCACCATTTGCACCGGTTCACCGCGATTCGACCATGACCGTTTTCATTTGACGTTGTCATATGTGACCCACTCTTCATCACCAGTAACCATTCGCTTCAGAAATGGTTCAATTTTGTTGCGATTCAGAGATGGAAATTCGGTCCATGAGGCTTTTTGCATCAACTTGTGTGGAATCCATATATCGACATTCTTTTTTATCCAGTCTTATTTAAATGGTACCAATCGAAACTTTCCAATGCCATTTCGTAGTATGATTGATCTTTCACTTCGAAATTTGTCGGTGATTTCATTCCAGCGAGCTTTCTCTTTAACTTTGAGAACGCAAAAAGTCGTATTTGGGTACAAATTCCGAGAATGCGAAACAGTATTTTCCTTTTCTTCAAATGGCACAGTTTCTCTCTTCAAATGATTAAGTAATAGGATATTATAATTACTGTTGATGGTTTTTCCCTTTCTAAGGTCTCCGATGCAAAGTTTTCCATGCGTGTGAAATAACACTTAGGTCGTAACTTTGCCAGCTGTATATATACTATACTAGTCCGAAAAAAGACCTGACTTTTTATAGCAAGATTACATTTCTTGAACGATTTAAGTTTAAATCTAGAATTTAGTTAATTTATCAACTGATTTAAAACGAAAATATTCCTGACTAGTTACCCTTGGGGTTCATACTAGTTGTTAAGTAGTTTCCAACTAGTTCATTTCACTGCAGGGTACATACGTAAAAAATGACGATGATGCGGATTTATGCAAGCATAACAATATGAATTTTGTATAAATTTCAGTAAAACATAACAAACTGCATTAAGAGGCTATTAAACTTTTAGAGTGGAAAATAAAGCGAAACAAGGTCAAAGCATTGCTTGAAAACAGTGCCATTCACTAAAGGGTACGAAAATGCGAACAACTGACCGTGCAGCAGAACATCAGAGAACCGTCAGCGGCAGTCCATATATAATATAAACATATGGTATATGTATGTACTTGTATCGGTATGTCTGTGTTTGCATGCTAATAGTAGTACATCGGATGTCGTTCGCATGCGAATTGTGCACTTCTTAACGCTCACTAAATACAAAAGATTAAGATCGCGCGATTCATATCTGCCCATTCGTTACTTTATGCTCTTTACGCCAGACAATTGACTTAGGCACAAGTGTGACAATGCTGTGGGGAAATTTGTAGTCCGCATCCAAGTGTCGGGTAGTCACCTTAAGCAAAAGCTTTTCTACTCAATATCTGTATAAAATTACGTGCTCATGAATTTAGCGCTGAGCGATACTGAACGAATTCCAAATCAGGGTTGCAATATAACGCTATTTTGGGTAAATTAATGGGAAGACAACAATACAGTGCGTTCAAAAAATAACGTCGCCGCCACTGACGCGTACAATTCGGTCAGTTTTTTTCGATTTTCGCAATGTGTCACGTCGTGCCGTGAAATAAGAAAAATGAGTGCTGCCTGTACGAAACATCTTGAAGTGACTTTTATAACGAAGCATTCTAAAAGTCCCAAAACAACTGCAAACTATTTAAATACGAGTTAAAAAATTGTGAAAAGGTGATCTGGCCATTATGAAAAACTGGAAACGTAGATGTCATAGAAAAAGAAAGGAATCACGTGACATCGAAAACTGAGGATAAAGCTATTGCTCTCCTTTTTGTAAAGAAACCACTGCTTGGTCTAAGAGAGGCTAAAATTTGTTTAAAAAGGGATTAGATATACAGACAAGACAAGTCATACTTAAGAGATCTAGCAACATTGGAAACAAGAAGCAGACGCCAAAACAATTATAACAAAATAATTTATTTTCCATAATTACAACATTTGTCCCAATAAACGCTACCTACACTTTAGAAAACGAAAACGTTTTGAGCTTAGAGTTCCAACTTAGGCGTAAATTTTCATAAAAAAGCACCCTCACAAAACCATTTGTTGTATTGTTGTTTAATTGCACTTAAGTTAATAGGAAATCAATACACGTGACAGTTGGAATATCCGCTTAATTTCCATCTAAATTTTTTACTGATTTCTCCTTTACTAAGTTTACTCTGAGCTGCAGTCTCCAAGTCTGCTTTTTCATTTCTACACTCACACTGGTTCTTTCAATCAGCCAACTAATCAGATTCTTCGTACTTAGACATTTCGATCTCTCCCGTTTTCATTTACGACTCTCATCTCTTTTCAGATGCCTGAAAGGCTTCCTTGGTGATCGCTTTGCAACTGATCGTTATGGAGTCGACGAATTTTACGGTGGATATACAAACATATGAAGAAAATAATATCAAATTTTATGTTTTTTTTATCTTAACCAACATATCTTTGAGATCTCTTCTCTTGTTAAGATCTTAATTTCAAAATTGTGAAGATGTACTATTCCAAATAGAAGAGATTTTATGATCGTAAGAAAGAGGTATAGAACAGATTGCATTAATGATCACCCAGGACTACTGAAAACCTTGTTTCCAAGTTTGAATTTTCCCTTCAGAAATCATCAGATTTTTTTCTGCGAAAAAGATGTTTCACACCTCTTAAATAACACAAAGAATAACCGAGAATTTTCATTTAAAACGAAAACCGCAAACTCTAATTTTAAATAGCATATAACAAATAATTATCAAAAAAATGCACTTTTTATGTTAAAATTAAATATCTGCGAATAAAAAAAAAATACCACAAAGAGAGAATACAAATAAAACTAAACCGCAAAGCAAACGCTGATATAAATATAACGTTTCTTAAATTGATAAGTTTTATTTTAAATTAATAAAGCACAGCGATAACAAGAATAGCAACTTTATGAAAGCGAAAAGCGCTGACTGCTTGGTTATCGGCTGACCGCGACGTCCAACCGCCAATGCGAATGCTAATGCCATGGCTGAGGCCGAGCCAAGCGCACAGTAGCCGTAAAATGCTTACGCCCGCGTTTGGCGTTATTTTTAATGACCTCAAAACAACAACAAATGCAACAACTAAAACATCAAATGGAGAGCAACAATGAAATTACGAAATAGCGCCGACCACTAACCAACGGACGGACGGACAGTGTGACCACATACAAATCATATTCGGCTGCATGCAGTTCATCTGCTCAACTGCAATTTCCGCAGCTGCCAACAATAACACTTGCATGTGTGTGTGTGTGTAGGTTCATGTGCAGTGTTGTTTGCATTTATCGTTTTCTGTTTTTATTTACTGTCCGTTCCATGGCACTTTTAATGAAAATGAACACGTGCGTCCGGTTTGGGGCAACCAGAGACCCCAATGAAAGATGCCGTTTGTCGAAGAAAAGTATATGAAAAGAAAAAAACAGCAACAGCAACAACAACAACAACTCACAATAACAAATTGAGTAACAGTGTTGATGTAAGAAGACTAGTCGGTGGCGGGGTTAGAGGGCGCGCCAAGGAAAAGGGCTGGGCATGGTGTGGGTTCTAGCATTTAGGAGCCACTGCAGACAATTTCATGTGTGTGTGTGCGCACAAAATCTGAACAGTCGTTGCAATAAAAATACGCTACTTAACCAACATCCGTCCAAAAGTTTAAATCTACATACGAGGGCGATGCGATAGATACCTAGCCTCACCACCCGATGACGCTATTAACACAAAACATAGTTGCTATCATTTAGCTAAACAATTTTATTTTTAACGCGGATTTTTTAGGACAATATGAGAAGCGCAATATTGGCAGGTAATTTTTTGATTTTTACAAAGGAAATCGCGCTGAGAAATCAAATTTGTCTAACATGTGAGGTATGATGACTCTTTTTCTTCGATGGCGGCCGTCAAAAAATTTTTAAGGAGCTCTAACGAGATCGCGTCCGGAGATAACTGAGTCTGTATACATCTCAAAAAAGTGCAAAGGTTATTCCTGCATAAAATATTGGACAAGAGAAAACTGTTGGGGCGTTGAATGGCACTCCGGACAATAAGCGAAATTAGGAGACCAGCAACACGAAAAAGTTTCGGCATCGTTTCGTAACCGTCGACGTAGGTTGGATATGAACAGTCTGAACTGGTACGCAGCTGACACCAAGGAACATTCAAAACAGGGCATTTCCTCCGGCAAACCTGCTTCGAAGAAGACGAAGACCTTCCCATCGGCCGGAAAACTGATGGCCACTGTTTTCTGAGCTTCGCAAAGTCTTATCAACATACATCAACTACTAGAGAAGAGGCAAATATAAATTTTCAAAAGTTTCAAAGTTCAACTTAAATTGTTTAGATTAAGAAAGCTCCATATTGGACTAGTGCTCTCTAAATCCCGCGACTCTTTTCGTTTTCGGTCATTAGCGAACCTCACAAATATGATTATAATGGTAGCGCCCGGCATTATTCATTGTTTTAACAAAACTTTTGTGTGTTATTTAGGCAATGAGTTTTCCAAATCGGTTCTGGCTAAAAGGCTATTCGAAACTTCCACTTTCAGAAAACGCAGTCTGCTCTTAGATGCACGCATTCCAACCCAAATTAGATGCACCGCGCATGCGTTACTGCTCTACAATTGCACAGACCTTAATTGCATTCGTGTCTACGGTTCGTCTGTGTTTTGCTGCGAGTCATAAAACTCTTCAACCATTCACAACTGCTCTGTTGTCTTCAACGAACTTGTTGCTATAACAATTGATAATGCAACAACAACGAATTTCATTCATGCCACATTCAACAGCCAGGGAAAGCGAGGGTATTCATTCATAATTCTAGTTCATATATCAAAGCCGCATTGTTCGCATGCGCACATTGCCACTCTCTTGCTAAGCACATTTTTGCATGTGAGCAACATTTTACCACGGTGCTTTGGAATCATTTTCATTTTCGAAATTAAACGTATTCAAATATAGACTTTTTTGCGAATTATATCCGTTGCATGTGTGGCAAGTGCAGCGAAGCGCAAAAGTAGCAGAAAAACTAGCGCTAAATCAGGCAACCACCCACCGATCGAAAGGCCGGAATGACGAGCGCATGTGCAAACGAACCCAGTGCAAAATCACAACCGAAACGCCGCCAATTTTGAAATACTCATATTTTGTGTTGCTCTTCACTTACTACACACATACATACAAACATATTTGACTCGTCAAATGCATTTACTGTTGGCCTCCATGCGAGCACAACGGCAACCAAATTAACGAAGCGCCCAGGCGGCCACGCAGCTGCGCCGTTTTGCGCTGCGATGGTCACCGGAAAGAAATTTCACGCTTCACACATTTGAATTGTTTTATTTGCTGCTACTGTTGCAACGCCTCTTTGTGCTCTTTATATAATTTTTATTTACCGTGTAGCAAATTAAACTTTCTTATAAAATAAAAGCGGGATCTAACTAATTAGCAGTATAAGCTTCTCTGAATGCAACCGATGAAGACGAAAACAATCCTACACTATCTCTGTGAGCGAAATTTGCAGCAGCTGGGTAGACTCCCCGACCTTATCACGAACACAACTATTTGAGTGAGACAAAGCATTCCGTAATGTCCATGCCTAATGCAAGTCGCCCATCCACCTCTGTTATTGACGATAATATCGAAAAATTTAGAGAAACTTTGATTGAAAAACGTCGTAGTGACATCTGAGAGATAACAAAGGATCTCAACGTCTCTTACGGATTGACTCAACACAATTATGTTTTGGGTATGAAACGTGTTAATGCTAGACTCGTACCAGAATACCTGAACCTTTTACAAAAACGACATCGAGTAGAGGTCGCAAAAGAGATGCTTGACCACATAGCTGAGTAGCCTAAATTTATCAAACGCATCATTACTGGTGAGACGTGGATTTATTAAATATGACGTCGAAACTGTCTAACAAAATAACGAATGGCGCTCCAAAAGATGCGCCGAAACGAAAAAACCAAAATTTCTTGTAGACACTGAAGACCATGCCAACCGAGGTTTATAACAACTGCATGGAAAATTGGATTAAGCATTCACATTCTTATATTGGCTCAGAAGCCTAATATGAAGTCGAAGATAAGGATTTGCAGTTTTTTTCATCAGTCCGGGTCAATTTTGATCAGATGCTATAGAAGACACTCCGATGGACACAAAACACTTAAATCATGGAAAATTATCTAAATTTGCATGAAGAGCTGAAAGCTCCATCTGTCTGTATATACACGAACTGGAGGCACTAGTTGGAAATATGGAACAGAAATTTTGCATAGGTCCTTTACAAACCAAGAAGCTACTCATTTAACGGAAGCGCCGATATTGGATCACTATAGCTTATAGCTGCCACACAAACTGAACGATCAGTATTAAGTGCTAGTATTGAAAACTTTTATATTTGACTAGATATCTTAACGAAATTTGGCATGAGTTATTATCCAAAGCAAAAGTGCAATTTCCGAAGAAATTGTCAGATTGTATAGAAAACTTTTTTATTTGACGGGATATCTTTACAAAATTTCTCACTATTCCTTCCAAAAAACCATGGACAAGTGAACAAATGTATGTAATTGTATTTAATTTTAACTTCAATTAAGCTGCGAGCTACTGTAGGTTGACAATTGTAAGCACTTAGTTTAGCATTTGCCTACATACATATGCACATACTTATGTATGTATGTAAATAGATTTCCGTACGATCGTATGCATCTGCCACTCAGCTGTTTTCAATTAAGTAACAAATTCTTATTAGAACACACATATATCCGCATATCAATCGTATAAATACATATATATATGTACTTTCTTGATACTAGTAGATGCATTCATGCACTCGCCTGTAGTAATAATATTTTTAGATTGCACACACGTGTTAAGTGTATGGCAGCGTGCTGCATGCCACAGGAAAAAGCTAAGGCAACAACAGCTGATGTGCACATTTGCGTATCGCCGCTGCTACGCTGCCATCGCAATGCTTACTGCTGCAGTGCAACGAATACACCTCGAGCATTAAATTGAAACAAATTTCCTATAAAAGCTGCAAACAATTCTTCACAGAATAGCTGTATGTACATACTTACATTCTTACACTGTGCGTCATTTGCTTAGCGGAGTCTCATCAGATAGAAAGATAGTATATCTTTCTCATGAGCCATCTCTGAGTAAATTGTGAAAAAAGTATAAAAATCTCATAACTGAACTAAGCATAGGAAAAATATTGTGGTTATAGCGAACTCTCTCAAAAATATTAATATGCACATTAGGTTATGTTAGGAGGTCGATCCCAGAAGGATCCCACTTGGACAGCTTAAGACGCCAGTCCGTTGTGATACCTACGACTCCTATAGTCCGGATCAATGCACATTTAAATTGTTAAAAAATGAAGAAAACTCCAGTTATTACTAAAAAAGCAGTTGCTGCCACAACCAGTTTTTGTAAAGCTGTGAGTTACAGTTTAAAAAGAAGACACTTTAGTAGATCCACTACAACATAACCCGTTCAAGAGTCCACTGGAGTCTAAAAACAAGCGACTGGCTATATACATGTGTTTAATACTAGCTGAAGCTGCGCTACGGACTTGAGCTTAGAACTTGGAAGCCACCTAGCAAAAATTTAGCATAGTAACTCAAAATGCTTTTGTTGAGATCGCACTTATTTGATGACAGTCTTGATTGTTACCGTTTTGAGGGCAGTTAGAGGTTAATGGTATTATCAAGATAAACCAAATAGTGAAAAGAGCTGAGTCCATGGTACTGAAAATAGTAAACTCATAAAGAAATGGCGTTTTAAAGGAGTTAAGAGTCTTCGGTTAGCCCTTATTAGAAAAAGATTGAAATTTTGTATGAACAATTTAAGAAAATTTAAGGTATATTCTATACTAATGACGCGCATTGTATCATTCATGCATCCATAAGTATTTATAAATGCTAACGTCGGAAGCCAATAAAATTCTTCTCCATTGAACACATGCGATTATAAACATACATATGTACATATGTATATATGTAAACACATTCGTTAATATCATTCAGCATTTGTTTGCCTGTACGAGTATGTGTTTTGTATATGAAACGTATGTAACTTTAAATGGCGCAAATGATCTTCAGGTGTTGCACAGCTGATGGCTATAAAGCATTCATCAAAGCGCATAACAGTTGCCGTTATTTGTGATATTAAATCTTGTTGTTGCTGTTGATGTCAGCACTTTTAAAGTACGATTTCTTCTTGGCATAATCAAATTATTATGAAAGCTTTTTTTTGTGAAGGAAATAAAAATGTCTCGCCAATCAACCTTCATTGAAAGCTCTACTTTTTTTGAAAGTTCAAATGTTAAGCTCCAATCTGTACAACAAAATATATTAAAATTGTTCAGAAAAAAATGAGTTTCTGTAAGATAGGACGAAAATATATTTTTGCATGAAAGCTCCTTATCCAAAAAATATAAAATAATTAATATTTTTTAAGCTCTTCTGTTGCCTTAGCTGATCTGCCTCAAATATCATGAGAGGCTTAGAGAAAATTAATATTTCTCTTGATGCTTTTTTCATAAATAGAACTAACAGAAGCTTTTACTGGGAGCTTTTTTGTGCTTTTGCGTAAAAGCTTTTAAAGCTTTTCTAATCAAAAACGAAGCGGTTTAAGCCGCAAAAATAAATATCTGCCGAATTTGTTGGATGTTTTAGCATAAATACCAACTGGTTCCATTCCCACATATGGAAAACAATTAAAAACACACCATAAATAAAATTTTGCTTACAGAATAGAAATGATAAAATTAAAAAATTAAACTCCAGAAAGGCATTTCTGTATTATTGCATTACCTGATCGAATTGTACTCAAGTATTTCTAAATACAGGGCGCCCACATGAAATACGGCTAGAATCCTCACATCCGTGCGAGAAAAAAAAATTGGATATTTATGGAAAGTGTAAGCTTATAAATCCTTCGTTTTTGCAAACCATTCAGGTAATTTCGTATCTGTCTAGCATTGACACGCTTCATACCCACAACATTAACCTAAATGTGTTGAGCCGATCCATAAGAAATGTGTATATCCCTTGCTATCCCTCTGCTACCAACACGAGGATTTTCAAGCACACTTTCTTTGACTTTTGTAATGATATCGTGCTCAACAGAATGGTATGGATTAAAAGATTGTACCAACGTAAAAAACAATTTTTATCTCTTCCTTCGGACCAGTCCGAGTAAAATTTGATCAGATACAAAAGTCGCAAAACGGAAGTCATGTTAAAATATTAGCGAGCTTAAGCGTCCGCAAATGAAACAGAGCTTATGTAACCTAATGGTTTCGTCGTTTTTCGAAATTAGCCTTCAAAATTGAAACATTGCTCTGCGACGTTCAAAATTGTAATTATTCAATATCCAAAATTTATTTCTAGAGTGGATTTCATATTTTTATTATTACTCATATTACTTCGTAAATTACTCTAAATTTGTATAAAAATTTCCGATTTTGAAGAAGGTTTTGCCATCCAATTCTAGTACATAACCAACCTAACAGTAAAAGTTCCTTAAATATGTTTCATATAGTTATGAACTATCGAGAAAAAGCACACAAGCACTCTAACTGATCACTTACTCCAAATATCTATGAATGAAAGAATCGAAATGAAGAAGCAACAGCCTCGCAGTCTCGACGCTAATATTGGTGCTTCCGTAGCATGCTAAAATTTTCCCGGAAGTTAATCAGCCGCAAAACTGCATCCGAGCACGCGAAGAGTCAAACGTAAAAAACTTCTTTAACTGATATTCCAGTATATGCACGAGACACACGCAAATTGTCGTTCTTAAAACCGCATCTGCCGCATCCCGTAAACAAATATTTTTAATTGAAGCTTCCATTTAAGTAGAAAGAAAATCAACTAGTAAAAGAGCGTATGGTATAAATGAGTTGAAGCCGCTGCACATCTGAGTTGGCAGTGACAACTTCCGCAACGCATCAAAAACCAGATCGCGCTAAAGCAATCAAATCAAGGGTATCGCGGGCATCTTTACAGACTAGAGAGCAGTGGCTGCTTTGTTTTTTTTTATGCCGATAACTGGAATTGTAGAAAGCGTGAAGTCGCTGCAGAAAATTGTCATACTCATGCGGCCGCAGATTGAATTGCCTTACCCAGCTTGCAACACACACACACACACAACACATGCCAACATACCTCCATGTGTAGTATATCACATGATCTGGAGGGCGTCACTTTAGAGGGGTGTACTCTATTGTGTGCAGTTGCACCTATAAATTTATACAGATGCTTAACTGTGGGTAATTTGCCAGTCGCGAGTCGCGCTAAAATATTTGTTGCCAGACAAGATCTACAACAACTGTCAATTGATCAGTCAGTAAGAAAGTGCATTGTAAAGAAGTGAATAATAATTATGTATGTGAAGGCATAATAATAAAAGACTTCATATAGTTGTTGCTATTGCTTTTGTTGTTGATAATTTTGCTGATTGAACGCATCCGGCTGAAAACGGAAGCCACAAATGGGTATTGGTAGTGAGGCAAGTAAGCGAAATTAGTGGCTCAATTTGAAAGCGATTGATGGAGGAAAAGTGATTAAGTGGCGACAAAGTCACATTTTCGCGATGTCGTCAAAGTTCAACGTAATTGAGAAACTATTCATCGGTTGTGTGACTTGTTTGTTAATATTGAAGTCAGCTGTGGTGATAATATGATTTGTTTTCAATCTGTAAACACTTAATACTCTAAAATCAATGAATTTACAATTGAAAAATGAAAATACAATTGTTCAACGTTTACTGCAAAAGTGTCGTCCTGCGCTATGGGTAATAGTCTTTTACTTGATTTTCAAGAATAATTCATGTCTACGATTGTTTTTTATCAAGTTAAATATTGCTTCACTGAGACCACCGAGTTGGTCCCTCTGAGTTGGTCCCTCTGAGAAATAAATACATAACCATCAAACTCGAACTCAAATTCATTTATTTCCACGACAGTCAGTCTACATTACCTGAACGTATCTACATTTATCTAATTCAAAGGGAAGTTATCACAGTGGCATCTCTCAAAAACATTTTAGGAATACCATATTTTATGAGAATGTCACAAACAATACAATTTATCTAAATATCGGTTCTTCAAGCTATAATCTCAAACAGCGATGGATAAGTAGCCGGTGTATAGCTTACTAACAAAAAATTATCGACTTATTGAACTCGTATTTATACTAGAAAGCATTTGTAATATCCTAACCCTCTATACCTAATTTCTTAATCTTTATTTCGCTTGTTAACTTGCTTGCTTGATTTTTTTTGTTTTTTGAAAATGTACATACTTCATTGATGTTAGTATTGGAACGTTGTTGCCTTGAAAACAGGTTCCTTTTGCACCAATACAAGCATGCCAAGGCAGTTTTGGAACGTTATTTGATAGATTGTTGAACAGTTTAAACGTCATATTCAAAAACCCAAGTCTTTCCATCCGTAATAATGCGTTTAATAAATGTAGGGTCCTCAGATACATTGTCTAGCATCTCTTTTGCGAGCTCTACTCAACGTCGTTTTTGCAAAATATTCAGATCTTTTGATACGACGTTAGCATTGACACGTTTTACATTAACCAAAATGTGTTGGGTCGATCCGTAAAAGATGTTGAGATTCTCTGCTATCTCGCTGATGCCAACACGCCAATTTTGCAAATACTGTTTCTCTAACTTTTTCGATATTATCGTCAGAAACAGAGGTGAATGGAACATTCGCACGACTCTCATTGAATGCTTTGTGCCACTAAAATACTACTTGTTTTCGTGTTAAAGTAGACTCCCCCAAAACACTGCTACAAAGTTTTCAACGATTCCGTAGCCGTAATTCTATTGGAAACAACACAAAATTTCAAGCAAACTCGTTGTTCATGTCAAAAGTCGCCAAACAAACTTTTCGCTACTAATTGACGAATGAAGATCAAGCTTCACAAGAATATTAAAAAAGGTCCTACCAATATAGAAAAAAAATTGTATCGATTCGGTCAACGCACTCAATTTAAACAGATCAGTCCGGTTCAAATTTGATCATATGGTATACCACAAATAACTTAAAAGTCTTTTATAAAACCGCTTTTTTATGCATCTGTATAAATTCCAAAAATAATTTCCGTCTCGAAATTCTTTCCGTATTTCGACGAGTCCATTAAGCCTATACATATATATAGAGGAGGATCATAAACAGTGACACTATTTGAAGAGGCAGTGCGATATATTACATAATCTCTGATCTGGTGGTAGCATGAACGAAAAAACTCTCTCAACGTTGTAAAAGCAAAGTGGAGAAGAACTTGATACCAGGTGCCAAGCCTGAAGTATACAATAAATTTCGAAGGATGGAAGGAACTATTGCTCAATTTTTGACCAGCGTCGTTAGAATAGAAGAACAAGATAAAAGTATACTCGTATTTATCAACTAAGATTACTAATTGAATGCAAAATATATAATTTTCCTTAAATATAATACATGTAATCAATATGAGACAGCAAATTCAATAGAAGCTAAATGATAATAACTCCATACCAAGATTTTTATCTTCAGTGGAACACGAATTAAAGTCTTCAGAAACCAAAAATCAAGTTATCAACCGGACAGCGCAAGCAATTGTTGTCAGTGGAGAACGCAGCACGCAAATGTCACAACATGACAACAAGAATGACAACTGTGCCGAGTATTCTGTGAAGGTGTTGCCCGCTTTCCAAGAAAATTGCGGAAAAATCGAGAGCAACGCGGCGTGTGAACAATGCATACGAGAAGCGTACAATGCGCCTCAACGAACAACAGCGGCAAAGCAAAGCAAAAACAGTTGCTACATAAATTGCTAACCATTAAAGACCAACAAGGCTAATGACAGTCACCGCGGAACGTTTGTTGTTGTACGCCAGAAACACTATCACAACCAACTCAGGTGAAAGCAGCGCGATGTGCGCACAAGTTTCGCATGCGCGCTGCTCCAATTTCGCGACAAAACGCAAACAGCAAAACATGCGACTCATTTGGACTACGACAGACTTTTATTGTTGTCGCTGCTTTTTATTTATTTTTATTTTTTTATTTCGGTTTTGCAACGTTTAACGATCGGTGCGCATGATAACACGCGCGCAAATCACATCACATTCACCAGCAGGCAGCCGCAGACGCAATTGATTGCAATCGATAAATAGCTCACGCGGATCCTATGGGTGCTGGACACTTTGGATACGCTGCTGCATGTATAAATTCTTGCACGCAAGTGGCGATACCAACAACTAAAACAACAACAGCATTATTGAATGACCGAACGCGCTGCAAAATACGAATACGCATTATCATGCAAGCCAAATGCTCGCGATAAGCATCTTAGCTCCACAATCAGCGGCACCGATCGCACAGCGCAGCACGAAGATGTGAACGCAGTGATCAGCGCGCAGTCAAAAGTTACAGTCATGCACGTCATTCGCGTTCGTGACCGTATCAGCTGTGCGATCTTGCGACGATCATGCACGCCTCCCTCATGCACCACACCATGTATTGTAACTCGAATAGTATGTGTTTATGTACTTTGATTCGTGCGTATTCGCGGCATTTGCGCTTGTCGCTCCCTTACCACAAATTAGCCGCAACGCAGTTACGAGCATCAATCCGACGCCGCGCGCGCTTGCGCGTGCACACATGAAGCGTTTTTTATGTGACTCGATCGGTTGGCTCGTTGGTTTCATTCACCAACGCACTAATAATGCCGCAGCGGGTTATTGGTAACAGTGCGTCTGCGCATTAGAGTTCGGTGCATTATGTTGCACACGCCGCCAGCGCTAAGGTCTTCAAATCAATTACTTTTAGTCTGCGTGAAGCATATGGAATCACACTGTGTTCTTTTGTAATGAAGTGGGTCTTTCGAGACGGCGCTTATTGGGCTAGAAGAACGCGATATGTAAGGATGGAAAGCGTATAATTACTTACACGAGGATATTCGGAGAATGCCACTGCTTACAAGGTATTTTGCATATCATATTTTCTTCCTGGCTGTAGCTCCAGGATTTCCGGCGAGTGCCACTGCTTCAAAGTATTTACAGATGCCCCACATATTTCCTTCCTTTCTGTGCCTCTAAGCCGAAGATCCACGGTAGGACTGCTAAGTTAGGACCACTCTGCGTTCGTGATCAGATTCCAGATGCTTTAAAATGCTATTCTACCTGCTTGGTCCGTGTCTCATTAAATATTTTCGTAAACGCAAATAAATTTTCTTCTTGACTCTATAACTGCCCTTGAGAGTTTGAGAACGAGGGCCTTGTCCAAGACCAAGTGAGGACAGTCTATCCACCGGAGAGGTTAAAAACGAAATTCAATAAAAACTGTATAATCTTCATGCCGGCAACCATTAAAAAAGCAAAAAAAACTGCCTAAAAACCTGCTCCAAAACTTAGCATACATTTATTCCGCGATATTCGAGACAGCCGAAGATTGGGATCCGCATTTCGTCATATATACATAGTTCCAGTAAATTTCATATCGAAGGCGATTCCGAACGAAACTTTCTTTTAAGAGCAATATAGTTAATTGCTTCAATTAAAGATCACACCTTGTCTTGAGCTCGATCTTAAAAAAGACGAATACGCCTAGTGACTCAACTTCTTTAATTTGGACAAAGATAAGTTAACCGTAACCAGGAATCGTTGTGAACAGAGATAAGACGTCAAATCTGAAAGAAAACTAGAAAAATATCAAACAAAGACTTCAAATTTTATAAATCCAAAATAACCGTCCCATTCTCACAATACGCAAGGCATTCTGAGTCCACCAACAAATCTGCACCAATACCAACAGCAACACACACCCGCTTATCGATCGCCAAGATCTCTTGACATTCGCAGACGACGACGAGGTCCACACGCACAGCAACGCGACTAAACCATAACAACAACACACAAGCAGTAATAGCAACAGCTGCTGGCAACATGGTCATGTTGCTACAATTATTGTGGCGTTCATCGCCGTCGTTACTGTCGTCGACATATTTGCTGCAGTTAACGCGCCATTTGCGTCATGTGCTGCGTCAGGCGTGTTGCCAATAAGCCAATCCATGTTGCAAGTAGCTCTGACAGCAGAAAAGCAAAGCCATAAAAAACGTCGGGAGAAATAACAAAAAAAACAACAATAACAACAACACAAGCGTACCAAAAGTGCCAAGTGGCAGAACGCGTTGATTGCGCTTATCTTCCCGACGCGATCATGATCTGCGGCTCGCCTGCACCGCCGCCAGCAGTAACAGACCAACCAACCGACTCAACACAAGTGAACACGAAGTGCGCTTATACGACAGCGTGTCTATAGAAATGTGTGCTGTTGCTCTATTTTAAGTTCCTCGTTTGATTGGATTGAATGTTTGGCATGCCAGAGACAATGTTGCGGCTCGCATGTGGCAGCGGCAGCCAAAGATGGGTATGCCGCATGGCAAGCTGCTGCAAATGGTTGCAATGAAATCATGATTATTGTTGTTGTTGTAAATGCTGCACGTGTGCCTTGCAACTTGACAGTGCACGCTTCACTTGCGTGCTGATTAGTTGAGGCGTGTGGCAGGATCGGGAGTCATTAGAAGCCCGACACAATATGGTTAACTGTTGCTCAGTGCTGATAGAAAGACTTAGTAAAAGTAGTACAATACCGGTGTAGAAAAGGTTTACTCTTTGAGTAAGAAACAGTCAAACCGGCTCCTACTTGTAGGATTATTATGTTGATTAATCATCGTTTGTGTAATGCGATCTAATGATCCAGAAAAGGAGTTAAAAAATCGATTTCTGATTGGAGCGGTACGTGTTAATCGCTTTCTCGCTAGTACCGTTAAACCTTGGTAACAGCACAAAGTGTTATTCGCGTGACAGTTAGTCTTTATAAGTGGGTATTGGACACCCAGGATGCCACTTCCAGGGAAGGAGTCAGTTGACACTCTATGAATGATGTGCGAATGAGCGAATCTCTTTGTCGGCCAATTTTCCAGACTCAAGACTATCCTTCTAAACAACACTCTTCCAGTTATCCACACATCAAATAATGGAAAATATGCCGTGGACATATAAGGCACCTTCGGAAGAAGTAATTGTAATCTCCTGAATTCTGCACTCCTCTATAAAGGACACGATGTTGCGCAATTCCCACAACATCCAGTACTACGTTAGCGGAATTGACACGGATTTTATCCAGTCAAGGGCTGCTAATTCGAGGATCTAGTCCGGTTTGAACCCCAGAAATTCATGAAAATTTTTTAGAAATAAAGCGCCGATTGCTAAATAAAATATTATTAGATTTTATTTATTATTATTATAATTTTTTTAATTTTTATAATATATGTATTGATTTTGTTAAGTCCTGTAATGTTGAGTAAATTTCTTATAAAATAAATACTCCGGCAACACTAAGGAAACAGAGATCGGATCAGCTGTTTCTCCACTTTAAAATAAAAAAATTGGAGACTAAATTTTGGAGAGTTGTGAGAAAATAGTAAACAAATGGAAGAAAGCACAGAAATTTACAAGTATTTACCAACTTACAATGAAATTGAAAGTATTTTAGAAAATGAGCCCGAAGCAAATTACATACTTGGCTTGGCAGCGACAGATGTTGAGAAATCAAACTCAAAAGCATATGAATACAACGAGGAAGTGTACTACTTGGTTAGTAGCTTAGTGGACAAATGCTGGGAACGCATACACACCGGGCACTTCAGTGCAGTGCCGCTGGAAGTGCGCAAAATTTATGCTCTATCCAATTATTTCAAAGTAAGTGAAATAGCTTCAGGTACATCTTTGCTGAAATTACATATGTTTAAAAGATATTTTATTTGCTTTGCGAAAGTGTTTCCAAACAGCAATTAACGCGTTGCGCCGAAGTGCTCGATGAGGCTATACTGATTGGCTGCACACAAGGATTATATGAAAGAAGTGATAAATTCCAAACTGAACTGACAAGCTATACTAGCAAAGTTTTGGGTAAGCTTCAATTTTTTAAATAGTAATACAGAAAAAGCCATGTTTTCTTGTTTTAAAGACGAAAACACGCAGACATCACTGCCAATCATCGAGCAACTCAAACGGCAACATTTTAAATGCGACATACCAGTTTTAGATTGTCCCTCAATAGAGGAGTTTCGCACAAAATGTTTCACCACCGAACGTCCCGCATTGCTACTTAACACTGTAACGCATTGGCCAGCTTTGCAAAAGTGGCGTAATCTTAATTACATACACAAACTGGCGGGAAATCGCACAGTGCCTATTGAAATTGGTTCTAATTACACCACCGATGAATGGTCACAGCAGTTAGTAAAAATACGTGATTTTCTCCAACGTCAATTCGCAAACACCGACAATGAAATTGAATACTTAGCACAACATGAGTTGTTCGATCAAATACCTGCGCTTAAAGCCGATATACGCATACCGGATTATTGCACCTTGCGTACGAGTGATTGCGAAAATACCCGACATGTTTCTATAAAAGCCTGGTTGGGTCCTAAGAATACTATATCACCGTTACATTATGATCCCGAACACAATTTACTGTGTCAAGTATTTGGTAGAAAACATATAATCTTGGCAGCACCAACAGATACGCCAAATCTTTATCCACACGATACGGAAATGCTTTGTAATACCTCCCAACTGGATGCAGCGCAATTGGACTACGAAATATTTCCATTGGCAGCACAAGCAACCTTTTATAATGTTACTTTGCAAGCGGGCGATTGTCTTTATATACCGCCGAAGTGGTGGCATTATGTGCGTGCCGAAAGTGCGAGCTTTTCGGTCAGTTTTTGGTGGTCATGAATTAAGTATGTGTGATTTGGGAACTAAATAAAATAACGTTTGCATGTAAATCACTTTAAGTGCCGTTGTACACTTAATAAATATTTATGATTGTAACTAATTAACGAATGCCTAATGTTCTAAGTATAAAGCGATAATTATTGTCGACTTTATCAAAGTACACAAATAGTGGAATTATATTTGATAGCAAATTTTATTATTGTGTATTTTTGTGTACTTGCTTATCAGATGAATTTGATACATAACATACATATACACAAATGAAACAGAATGCAAAAATTGTTTAATAATGACGAAATTATTGAGATAGCAATTACTGTACTAATGTAATTCTAATAAAAAAGTATAGGTATTAAAACTGGTTAAGATATCTAAAGCCGCTGCTGAAATATCAAATGTACATGCATACTCTAAATGCCATCGAAAGGTAGCTGATGTGTACTAATAAATAAATTAAATAATGAATCATCATCACTAGTTCATGTGTGTATGTGCATATGTTCATTTCGCATAGTAAATAATACAGCTGCTGAGCTGTCCATAACATTCAAAAAAATCTTTTGCAATAAAGTGATTAAGCACATGGAGATATAACATAATTAAATGACTAAATAGGCGCAAATTTTGCATGTCAATTCAAGCATACATGCATTTATTAATAATTCATAATTTTTGTATACAAAAGGAAATAATACGTTTATATATATATGTGAGAAAAAGTATTAACCAACACGCTAAAGATAAATTCTTAAGAGAACTACAAAGCAATTAGAAGAAACATTTTGATCTTTAAAAATATTAGTTCTTTGTTATTTTTAATGTTATGAATATTTATGTATACTATTATATAATAGTCCACATTATTTAAGATAATTCTTTTCAATTTAGATAAACTCATCACTTTTCATTTTAACAAATTCAAACTTCAAGTCTCTTTGAGATGTTAACAGCAGTGTGTAAACCGATTCAACTGCAACTGCACATGTACCTCAGTAGCAAAAATATATTTATAATGATTAAATTATAAATATTTCTCTATTGAGTACTGATTTCGTGGTTTGTTTAATCATCCTTATCACCACCTTTACCGCTGCTAATGTCGCTGATGGTAATCTTCTTTTGCAATTTGCTGTATTCATCGGTAAGTCTGTCGTACTCCTTGTTCAAGCTTTCTGCTTGTGATTTTAAAGCTTCCTTATCCTTCTTCTCACGATTCAAGTCAGATGTGAGTTCTTGTACTTTCTTACGCAATTCATTGAGCTGAAAGTGATATAATTTTTAACATCTTTGTTCTTTTCTAATAAAAGCTAAAGTTCACACTATGTGTGTTTGTCTTGGAATTTACAATACAAAGTTCCTTTAGATATACTATTTTATGTGGTCTATTCGAGCAAACTTGTTTTTTTAATATTTAGCTGAGGCTGGCACTGAGTCCTTGTACACGTCTCCGCAACTTTAATATCTGTGCATTTTACCCGGTGGGAGTAAACGACGAAAGGAATAGACGAAAGAATTATATTCTTGAAGTGGATAGAAAAATAACAGCGAAGGCGTTTTTATACAAGCATCGGAAGCGTTAAAGAACTATTTTTTTTTTACTATACATCCATACAGAGTCGCTTGACGAAAATGTCAATATATAATTTATATAGAGCGGCAACTCCTCGTTAAAGCAGGAGATTAGTAAATAAACTTGTGCAAGCTTTTTCCAAGTTACATATATCTACAACTAAATTGAGTATGTGAAAAATATATTCAAAAATATATTACTCAGGTAAAAATTCAAAACATTGTTTGATGCACATTTTTCGGTACAAGAACTCTTTTTTTTGTACAGCCCAAGCCAAAACCAATAACAAATTGAACCAAAAAAAAAAAAAAACAACAAGCAATTTGGTAACACGTCACTTACCTCAGTGAGTGTGCTATCCTCAGTAGCTTCCTTCGCCTTCTCGGTGCTCTTTTCAGCCATCAACGTGCGGGCAGCTGCGGTGGCACTTTGTGCCTGCTTCATTGAAGCTTCACTTTGAGCCAACAAGTTTGCTTGTGCAGAGATCAGCGTAACTAGACGACGTATGACTAATACGAGGAATATTGCAAAACCAGAAATGTAAAAGTTGCGTTGTGCACGGAAGAGACGCATGCTGTGCTGCATTTCGACATTAAGATGTTCGTGAC
Organism: Bactrocera oleae; assembly: GCF_042242935.1. NCBI lineage: Eukaryota > Metazoa > Arthropoda > Insecta > Diptera > Tephritidae > Bactrocera > Bactrocera oleae. Next base: position 65,972,185 of record NC_091540.1, on the reverse strand, counting down.
CGCCAGCTTCATGGGTCGAATACTTTCTCATTTCACGTATGGCATCCAATAGGAATAAAATTAATACACCCATAATGAGGAAAAAGTATAGATGCGCCTGCTGTGCCAGCATCGCTAGAAACTTCGATTTGAAGAGTCGGTTCCATTTGTATGGACTGGCTACAGGCAAAACCAAGAGAAGAACTACGACAATTTCTGCGTACAGAAATGTAGCAATCAAAGTCCAGACAAGACTCATTTTGCTGCGTTTTACAAAATAATAGGTTTCTGGAACAACTTTCCTTCTGCGATTCCGATGAGCTGTAAAAGTTTCGGCGAAAATAAAAACAAAACAATATAATTTAAAACTTCTTTATGCTTTAGCCTTCGTGCTTTGTCTTTTGTCCTATTTTTAGCTTATTACCCTAGTAATTTAAATTTCTTACTTTTTATAGATTGAAATTTGTGAAAATGTAGAACTGCGCTGCTGCTGCTTTTGTCGCTGCTTTGATTGAAGTTCAGTCAAATTCAGTCGATGATGTGTATTTCCATTGGCATATTATCGTACTTCTTTCAACATCAAATTTAAGCTCAAATTTTATAAGTGTGAGCAGTACAGTTAAAAATTACCGGCATATATGCGTGTTACTTCTTTACTTGCAGCAGGGTTGTATATAATCGTATATTCAATTACTAACTAAACAATTTTTTTAAATTTATAATAAACATTCATAAAATTAGTTCAGTAATTATGCGGAATGCATTAATAATTTATAAAAATGTGCTTTTATTTATTTCTATATATTATTTTGAAACTTGTTACTAAGGTGGCAGCATGCGAAACAGCTTTAAAACAAAACGTGCGCTGATGGCAACGTATTTACTTCGATCAAACACTTCAAAAATAACAAATATCACAGAAATTTTGAAGTTAATTAATTTTTAACACTCATTTTCCACAAAAAATTATTTAAACGTTAGTTACAAAGACAAAATGTCCTACGAAAATTGGCTTAACTACTTACGTAGTGCTGAAAAGCATTCAATGATCAGTGGCCATTGCCGCAAAATATACTATAAATTTCCGGATGGTAAGCAAATGGCTGAAGAGTATAGCATGGAAACAGGTATTGTGCAGCGTAGAGCGTGGCGTAAGTGCAAGCAACTAATGGGGGAACCCGAGTGGGAAATCGAATTGGGCGAAACACCACGCCAGATTAATCAGGGCCTTGGCGGCGGCGGTGATGCAGACAATTCTAGTGTTAACAATGATTTTACACTTCTGGAAAGTAACACATCTCCTGTGATTACCAAACGCATCACAAAGAAAAACATCGAATGGCGTATACGTAACTTACCATATCCAATTCAAGTATACCAAGTTACAACGGAACCTGATAAACGCGCGATTGTTGTTCGTACTACAAATAAAAAATATTACAAGGTAATCTCAGTACCTGAATTGGACCGTTGCAATCTGCTTCCAACGCAAGCAAATATTAGCACACACCATCAGTACAACACACTGATTATAACCTACAGTAAGCCGCCTTTATTGAATGAAATGGAAGCGCAGGTACTGTTGTTATTAAAGGACGTCGAAACCGAAACCGATATGGAAGCCTTACTTCAAGGGTTGTTAGCGAAATAAAAAAAAATCTAGCGATATAATTTTTGTTGTAATACTTTAATGAATTAAATTTATAATATTGTATATTTGTTTGATACACATAATACATATGCTGTCTGGGTATTGCCATTCGCAAGAGATCGTCACATATTCGAAACAAACATTCACTATTATTTATTAAAATTCGCGCTTAAATTAGTCAAAGATGGGGTTGAGGCGTAGGAATGATATTCGAAAGAAGGTAATTCGAGTGGTGTTAACGATGGTATCTCATCGCTATCAGTTATGTAAAAAGCTGGTCTATCTGCATTCCGTTCGTATGGTGACTGTGTAATAGGTGCAATTGTCTTCACAACCCCCTTTGGTGGGCCGCCATGCGCTTCGGCACTATTATTTGCACTACGATAGTCTTTGTTTTCTCTGCTGTTCGTACGCTTTATTGGTGATATGTTAAGTTTAGTGTCAAATTCTCGTACTGTTCGATCAATTGATTTGGCTACAGATTGTGCAGTCAGATTACTGTCTGTTCTGAATATTAATACGGGTGGTGTGTTTGTTGTTGTGGCCGATAGTGGTACAATCTCTTTGTGCTTTAAACTTTCATGCTCTTGCTTATGCATTTGTATTTGACTTAACTTTCTCTGGTATTCCCATTTTTGTGTATTTAACAATTCCACAGATTTTTGCATCAGCGCCGATTTAAATGCATCTTGTAGATATATCAACGAGGTTTCTATTGCCTTATAGGCGTCGTCGTAGCGATGGCGATTGAGAAAGCGATTAGCACGACGTTCATGAAAATGTGCCTGGAAATACATTTTAAATGAAATGTATGTATCAAGGAGATTTTATTTAATATACTTACTAAATTTAATGGAGCGTAATCCATTATTTTGTGTCCTTAGTAGTATTTATTGAAAATTCGGCCCAATGCGCAAAATTGTTTTGATAACGAATGTTTATTTACGCAGTGCTCAAAGTTTGTAAAATCATCTGGTGACTGACAGGGTTGCTGTGCACTGTCAACAAGTGCTGGTAAAATGGCTAGATAAATCTACTCCGAAAATTAGGGAGTCGATTTTAGATAATTATCTAGGGAGATGAGGCGTGTGAGAGGTGATTTTTTTGAACAAATATATTTTTGTCTAATGAAAAGTAATTTATATTTTCTAATTTTTTTAAATTATAGATTAACTTATATATACAAATTTCGTGGAATACTGCAATGGTTAAGTCTATATCCAAATCATATACTATTCCGAAATTTGGCTGGCACGGCGATCATTGTACTGCATTACTGGAGAAAAAACAACGCGATCACCCCTCCTCTCTGATTTACGGTATATTGATTTTTAATAAATGCGCCATATTTTTACTTGAGTCCTTAAACGCCCTTTGAGAAATTAGGCTAACTAATGTCCAAGATTCGGATTTCCAATAAAACTCGGTTTTTAAGTTTAAAATTTTATTTTTATTTTTTATATGTATATATTTTAATGATAATAAGTTAATAGGTTGTTCAGTCACTCTTAACATAGACAATTAGATTATAGATACTAAACATAAATGCTCCACTAGTAATAAGCAAGCCAACTTAACCTCTAAATTTGTATTATGCTAATATTTTTCATCTTGAAATGGGCAGTCATGAGTGGTTGTTTTTCAATAAAAATTTACAAAATACTGTTGAGACCTGCAATGAATCAAGAGGAAATAAAGTGTTTTAGTAATTTTGCACACAAGTAAACAACAAATAAATTATTTTGCAATAAAAATTCAGTAAAAAAAATTTAATCAAATGAATTCATAAGTCTAACATATTTGGATCATCAATTAAAATATTAAAAAGCGTAAAATAATAATAAGAAAATATTAACCTTTGAACATCTCAGCAGTGTCCTTATACATATGTAGTATACATTAGAGCCAATTAAACTGCAAAAGAAAAATAACATGTTTTTAAAGTTACTCAATAATATTTTATAAAAAATAAAAATATATGTGATTAAAAATCAGTGCTAATAATCCTTGTTAATCAAATGTTCTCATAGGTGTCCCAAGGTAATTGGTCATCATTAAATTTTATACATTTTTTTTAGGAATTATTTTTATACTAACCTAATAAACGCCAATTAAATGTCGCATGAATGATGAGTCTTAATCGTACGCTACCTATCTGTAAAAAAAAGGAAACAATAAATAACTTTGAAAAGCATTATTCTATTATATAATATAAAAGTTTTGTAAATATCAGGAATAAAAATGTCCAATAATCACAGGTTTCATAGGTGTCCCAAGGTAAATCTCGTCATCACAAAAAAAATGAACACATACATGTATCTTACTTAATTAGTATATTTGATGCTAAAAACATTTTAACGTTGCAACAATGCTTACCTCTATTATAATATAAGTTGTTTATTAATACACTTCCAGCGCAAACGCCGTACACAGCTGTAAAAAAAAACAAAAAAACCTTGAAAAATAATATCAAGTAAACTGCATATTCATTATAAATAAAAAAAAAATCAGTTGTAAGTCCGGATTGTTGCAATCATAAGATTTCAGGTTCTAACATATGTGTCTTTAGAACAATGATCATCATATGAAAAAATTATGAAAAGCCACTTTCTGCACAAGGACTTACCTTAGAAAGCGTAACGTGTACGTATGTCCTCCAGCTTTTTGCAAATTTGATTCGGCGTGCGGAACATATCGCTGGCAATGCTCTTTTGTTTGGCCGGATCAATAGACAAATATTGCTCACACAAATCACCATCCAACACATTCTTCACGGTGTAGTACGAACTGCGGTAGCTCAGATGATCGCGGCCACACAGTGGCGGATTTTCATTGCGCATATGCATTTCCAAATGTTGAAAGAAGTCGAAATCTTCACGACTGGTAAATGGTACAAACGCGCCAACCGTGCCGCTGAGCGTAGAGTATATAAGGGCCTCGGAGCCACCGGGTATTAAGGTAGCTTTCTGCAATGACATGATAATTTCGCCCACATGAAAAGAAGAAATATTCTCCGATTTTTGCGAAGCGCCAGATAGCAGGCCGCGATCCCACAATGATTTAGTGCCAGTTGGATCTTCGTCCACATCATCGGTGACCGAATGCGGCAGCCGTTGCACGCTCATATTGCCGAATTTATCGGCAATGGCAATTGTGTCATAATCCAGCAAAGTTGTGGCCGTCACCCAACGTGGATGTGTGTCGTCAGCGAATATAATAAGCTGATTTTCGGCACGCTTATAACGTATAAAGAAGACAGACTCTTGCACATCCGACGCGTAAACACGATGTCCCATCGCCTGTATATTGACAATCTGATAGGGAATGTGTTTGTTCTCGCATTTTCGGAGCAGCTTCTTCTTGCCCAAATCATAAATACGCAATATACGACCGCAGCCGGCCAATAGACGTCCCTGGAAACCAGCCAAAGCGCCAGGTACCTCCTCGATTTCAGTGCGATGCATAAACTCGATATTCGAACAGGTCGGATCAATTTTGTAAATGTCAATGCAACCGCCATTTGTTATGCGCGGATTTAACTGCAATTCTTTGGCCACACCAACTGCCAGATAGTACCGACCGTCGGCAGCGATATTGAACTTAAGTACACACATCGACATAATGGCCTCATTTTGCACAAATGGTATTTTAAATAACGTATGACCATGTATGGGGTCTAAGCCGCGTATCTGTGAAGCCCACAAACCCAGACCAGCTTTAGGTGAAGAGAATGTTTCTTCGGGCAAAATTTCATTGATAAATGCATTTGCCATTTCGTTGGCCAACTCGCGTTCCTCATCGCCCGCAGCCATACGCATTTCTTCTGCCATTTGTTGCTTACGCGCATTCTTCGTCTCGTCTGTGTACGCATTATGATCGGTCTCGGCAATAATCATACGCCCAGTGTCGGGATGTATAGCAAAAGCGCGAGGCGTGTATTCGAGTGGAAATGAGACTTGATTAAATACGGCGCCCAGCTTTTCCAAAGCCAAAATACGCAAAGTATTTGTTGAGATAGCCACAATGCCTTCGCTACACTGTTCACTGGAGAAACCCGAAGCATACTCCAAGGTTTCATACGACAAAGGTGTTAAATGGAATCTATTTTGGTGGTAGTACGAAAGCCAAGTACGACTGGACATGGCGAGCACAGCTTCAGAGCCTTGCATGCGTATGCGGAAGAGCTTCACTGGACGTGAGCCTAAATAACGTGTACGTGTATCAGCTAAATCGCCCGAAACGGGATCGAGTACTGTACGCAACAGTACACCATTGCTTAAACCAATATTCAAGTAAATTGTGCCCTTTGCAGACGTGTTGGCGCTACGTTCAGCGGGTTCATCATTTGCACCACTCGTGGTATTTTCTGTATGACCCATTTCCACAATGCAAAGCGACTCGGCAGGTGATGGCAGCGCTTGCATGGAGCAAGGCGATAGACAATTATTTGGATCCAGTGAGATAATGCGCACGGTGTTATCAGCTAAGCCGACGGCTAAAAACCAAGAACGCTGCTCACCCTCCGGTACTTGACCAAGCGCCATACACATTATTTCATTGGGCATCTCCGAACGCTCAGTGTATTCATTAAGCTCGCCAGTCTGAAAGTTACAAAAATTAACGTTAGTATAAATTATACAGCTATATTACATAGAAATTATAATTTTGTGTTTGGTCAGCACTGCAGGACACAAAGTGTCTCAACACGATTGTTCTTTAAGGTGTTTTTGTCATCATAATGAATTTTTTGTAAATTTTACAACATAACATATTATATTTACTTACCGCATCCATTTCGAAGTAAACCAGCTCCCTTCCGGACAATGTAATGACAACTTGGCGTTGATTTACTGCACATTTTGTGATCGATTTCTTGCCTGGCGCTTTCCACTCGTTCACACGCTTATCGGAGCGTATATGACGTATACCGTCGGGATATACTTGAACCAGCGCATCATCGCCTAATGAGGAACAGCTCAGCGTAGGCGTTGTGCCTAAGAAACCACTATCAGTTACCTCTTCAACGGTCTCACCGATACTTAAAACCAGCGTAGCATTCACGAACGACACTATTATATAAGCATCGAATTCATCTAGAAGAGAAGACCAAATATATGCGAAATGCGGGGTTAGCGTTTTGATTTCTTAAAGTTACAGTTTCTTCTTCAAATATTGAGATATATATCTGTTGACAATGAATAATCAGATAACCTTAATTTTAATCAAAGAAAATCAGTTGAAACACGGATAAGTAACATCATTTTATATTCATTGCCAACGCACACACACACACACACTTTGTTTATCGCTTTGTTTAGTATCTGTATCATATTTTCATAAAATCAGCTTAAAACACTACACTGATAAAAAAAAATCAGCGATTTCAAGAAATGTTGCCTTACCTATATTTGTGATGCTATTTAAGACAATTAATTTATTGTACGCACGCACAGTTTATTAACCGGCATGTGTATATCATTAAATCATTTCATAATAATTTTATGCACAAGTAACTCGACAGTCACGCCGACCGGCACAACACAATGCAAGAGTTAACCGCCTGAAATAGAAGAGAACTGGTGTTTGATTTTTATGTTCTTCTAATTAGATGCTTTTGCATGTAGGACTTATTAAGACCTTATGTGTACAAAGTAGAATGTGAGGAACATGGATGTTGGATGTTTGATAGTATTGGGTGAGGAGATGGTATTACGTATACATAAGCATCAAATACACCAGTTTACATTAAAAATATTGTACAAATATAGGTAAAATGCAAGCAATGCGTAAATTGTACACGTATTTAACTTGCATTATCGACTCTCACTTCTTACACAACTACAGTATGACATATAAATGCTGCATGAACACTAACCGTCAATACGTTTCTTAACTGTCCAAACAGCATTAGGGTTGCCTGGCAGTTCAGATACAGCCATTTCGCTGACTTCCAAGCCGTGGCGCAGCACACGCATAGTAGAACGTGGTCCCCGACCGCACAACACATACAATTGTGGTGTGTCTTCATTGGCCAAATCAGCTACTTGTGACGTAATTATAGGCGCAAATGATGGTATTTCATCTACCATAACTAGATTTTTCAGTGGACGTGGCGCAAAGAAGAATGTTTCACCCTCTTCAAGTGGCATAGCTGAGCTGAATTCGGGCTCATCATCATCGTCGCCGAGATGCGCAATTTGATAAAGATAACTATATAAAAAAAATATAATACCGGTTATACAACATTTGCTTAAATCTACTTATTTTTTACTTACTGGTTGCCAAATTCACAAGCTACAAAGAGGAAACCCGTTTTCAATACGCACATAGCAATTGCCGGCGGTACAGTATCGAAATATTTCAGCTTTATCTCGGATACAACATCGTCATCGGTTTCGAGTGTGACCTTAAATATATCGCCCTGTTCGGTTTGCACCAAAAAGAAGTACATGCTCTTTGTGCGATGAGTTGCCGAGCATATGAATATCATGCCACGATCAGGATCATCCAAATCATTGCGTCGACGTGGTATAGGACAACGTATGTCATGCTGATCACCCAAATTCTTATATGTAAGATAATTTTCTGAGCAAATTAATACACCTGAAGGTCCATCATTGCCGCCCGGCACAGATATAAGAAAGTTTGCATGTTCCTCCAACGGTTCAGAGTACTTGCGCACTACGTGGTTAAGACCGAGATCCAATTCGTAGAAAGTCAATGTCTGTTGTGTACGTTGCGCTGCTTCACCTGCAATGTTTAGGGATTAATTTTAGAATTGCTGTCGTAAGACGAATTGATAATTACATCTAAAAAATAAAAGTTAATTGTTAACATCTAATCAGTGAAGTATTTGCGATTAGATTTGCTACAAATACCAATGGTTCAGAGGATAATATTTTTTATAGCACTTTGCCAAGCCAATTAAGTCGTTGAGCCACTTAATTGACATGTCTTAAAAGTGCTTACAAATTCACCTATATTTAATGGTGAACAGATCTCAAAAGTTCTATATTATAATAGTTTCTTGTAGGCGACATATCAGTGAAGTATTTGCAAAATAGTTTAATACAAGTACCAATGGTTCAGTAGCCAATTTATCTAGCACTTTGCCAAGCCAATTGTGTGTTTAATCTATACAACCGGCATGTCTATAAAGTGCGAATAAAAAGTATGAATATGTTGAATTTTTTACAAACCTGTTGGATCGTTGTCGGCCTCTTCGTAATCGATTTCCAAACAAGCGAATAAAGGGTTATCGAAACCAACATCCACTCCAACCATATGATATGTGAGCGTATTCGACTTATGTGCTTCTAAAGGCGACGAAATTGTAAGACGTGCTTGTGTATCACGATTAAGAATGTAGGCCAACTTTTGCTTTTCTACAGCACCAATCATGACAGCACGACCTTTAGGGTCAATGGCGAAATATTGACCCGGCACAATACGCCGGCACCCAGATTTCCCAAAAGTCTCCTGATGTACTTTATCTAACGAGTTCTTAGCTGGGTTATACTCAAGTATGACAATCCGTCCAGAGTCTGAACCAACAACAATATAATCTGAAAATTTAAATTATTTGTCAATAATATTTAGTATTTGAATATCCTATGTTTTACATGTTACTCAGAGTTTCAGTTCAATATGGCACAAAACCATATCAAATGCGACGCCAAGTTATTTTCTATTGCACTTAGACGGTTATATAAGTCTTATTGAAGTTTTCAATTGATTTTGAAATTTCAATAGGGATTCGTGCCACAAAACTTTATATTCAAATTTGATATACGCGCACTCACCTTTGGTACCACCCGTTAATCTGAATGACATCAACGCACGTATGCACCCGAAGACTTCTACCGACAAGACAGTATGTACTTTGCCGGTATTCGAATCTGGACGTACCAATTCAAGCGATTTGCCACGAGAAAGTATAACCTCTTGATGTTTACCACCCGAGAAGTTACCATGAACGGCGTGGGTAACACCGGTACCCTTTTGTAATGTTAAATTGTATAAATACATCTTGCAACAATTTCACTAAAACAAAAGAAAATTTCAACATTAACATTTTTCTGCCTTAATAAATTTTCGAATTAATCTATTGTGAATATTAGTTGTCCTACTCTGGAATTCCATGGTTACAGTAATGGATTTCGGTGTAACCTAACGATGCTAATGAGTAGCAAAATTTGTTTCTTTAGCACGTTCAAAATGCGACCATAGCACAGACATTTCTGTGTCTCTGGAGATACATCGTGCACAAATTATCAAATTTTCTAGAAATAAGAATTTCTTAAATCAGATTATGCATCAATTAAATACCTTTCGTTTTTATATCCAAATAATTATTCATTTACTATTGGATGTGAGAAGATTTAATTGGTGTACATCCGCCATTTTGTTAAGACTTCACCGGAAACATTTCCACCAGCAGCGAAGTATTTCACACAAAAATGAACCTCTCCCATCGGCGAACGAAATTGAAATGAACGAAGTAGACGAACGGCCACCGAAAATAGAACGCGAAAAGGATGATTGTGAAATTGGCTGTGCTTCGTAGAGCTGCCAGTTTCAATAAACATAATTATAAATGCCCTTAGGCAATATGGTTTTTTTCTATTAATTAATATTATTTATTCTATAAAGAAGAAATATTTGATTCATAGAAGACTTTTTTTTCTTTTCAATTCAAGTATAAGAAAAATGAGAACTTTTATTTTTATTTTTTGGGATTTGGTTCAATAATTATAATTGCAAGTCTGCGGTTTGTTTAATCGCTCTGTCGGCTAAAACACATGCCGCCTTTTCTCAAAACAAAAAAATATTGTTTTCTCAGTTAAAATAAATACTTTGTCTCTGATAAATATACTGTTATTAAAAATGAGTGGACCGGCAGCAAAAAAACAAAAGTTTTCACATTTCAAGCAAAAAAATTACTTCAAAAGTAATAAGCGTCAGTTCATGGAAGTGGGTCAACGCGGTTTCCTTGCCACCTGTAACTTCCGTGAAAAAGACTGCGTACGAGAAGCATATAATGTACTGAACCACTATGCCGATGAATTATATGGTCCAAAGGATAAAGATATTACCACGTCTACACAGGACAAAGAATCAGAGCCGGAGGATGCGGGGGATATAGCAGATGACTTACAGAAAGAAATTGATGCTACAAAGTCGACGAAGGAGAATAAAAACACCGTCAAACAACGTTTCCAAGTAGTGGACACAGGCGCAACCAATTGTGTGTTCATTCGCACTACATTACCAGAACCGGTGGAACTGGGCACACGGATTGTCAGCGATGTTGCAGAAACACGCGAACAGAAATCGCGCTTCTTACTACGACTAGTGCCCGTTGAAGTGGTATGTCGTGCCAATTTGGCAGATATCAATAGCGCCGGTGGTGTACTTTTTGATAAATATTTCCTGAAAGAAGGCACCACCTTTGCGATTATTTTCAACAAGCGCTATAATAATGATGTTAAACGTGATGATGTTATTCATGATCTAGCTGCGCTGGTTCAATCAAAGAATATAAAAAATCGTGTCGATCTCAAAAATGCTGCTAAAACTATAGTTGTAGAGGTGATAAAGGGGTTATGCTGTTTATCCGTGCTGGATGGTTATTTGAAATACAGGAAATATAATCTGGTGGAGTTGGCGAATAGCAAAGATAAAGACCTAAATGAAGAAAAAGTCAAAAAACAAAATGAAACAGATTCTGTGGAACTTTCTAAAGATTCCGAATTGGCCGAAAAGTCCCAAAGTGATGATAAACCAATTGACAACAAAAATAAACAAATCGTTAACGATGATTAACTTGAAAAGGATGTGTCGACAACTGGAGATTGACATAAAATTTCTAACTGATTTGTAACGATGTATCATTAAAGTTAATTAAACTCTATTTTGTCCAAATATGTTTATTGTGGTCCAAGTCGGTAAGTAATAATAATATACATATATGATCTGATTAATCAGTAATCCTCAAAATCTGAAGATATTGTATTTTTAAACTTTTATTTATGTATGGCACATGGAAAGAAGCAAATATTACTTTTTTAAAACAACAACAAACCCCTTATTTTTTAGCAAAGTCTCTTCATGTATTTTAATTTTTATAAACAAAAAATTATACAACAAAACCCCCTTTTTTTTATAAAAAAAAATCAACAACAATTAACCCTTAATTTTTTTTTAGCAAAGTTCACTTTATGCACGTTATTTCAATGAAAATTAATTTTGAACTTTTATCCCATTCGATTCAGTATACATATTGTATATAAATAATAATTACACCATCAAAGAAAAGATTAGAATATAAATAAATTATACTTGTACGAATATCCACAAAGTGAATATCTTTTAAATCTATTTGAGCGTTGTAGGTGTCCTATTTAATAACACTTTCACAGTGGAAGAAATGTTCTCATATATCATGAACATAAGCGCTGCCGTTAAGACGGTTTGTAATATTTTTGCTTCCAAACCACGGAAAAGACCCTTAAAGCCCCGATGTTGGAGTATGTTCAACATAATTTTCATCATGCTCGCGTCATTTGAGGTATTCTTTGATGCTGCAGCTGTTTGGTTCTCTTTAGTGGCATTTGTGCGATGACGTTGTTTTGTTTGGACTAGTTGTAAAGGATATGTGAGTATAGTAGCAAAAGCTTTGGCAAGTGCACCAATTAAAAAGAAACCCAAATTTGATATCTCAGTGCCTGTAAACTTGATCAGATTACGTTTCAATAGTTCATACATCATGAACTGTAAAGCTGGATTAGAGACGAGCATTAGTGATGGTATAGTACCGGACCATAGACCACGAATGCCTTCAGTTTTGGCAACATATAACAGACCGCTAATCAAATTGTTGTAGTGCTTGTTGACATCATCTGAGGTCCCAGCTACGTTACGCATGCGAACACGCGTGTTTACCACCCAAAACGGGGTGGTAGAAAATACATTAATAATACCGGCAATTGTGCCTAGGAATAGATCCTTTAAAGCAGACTGTTGCTTACTGCCTGCAGTTAGAGCTTTTAAACTGTAATCAAAAATGTATAATTTTTTTTGAAATGAACAATAAACAATAATTAATAAACCAACCTGTGGAATGTGTAAAAATATACAAAATTTGAAATACACAGGCTCTGCAACACCGGTCCCAAACCGCGATACAATGCCTGAAAGCCTTCGCCAGTTACAATCTCTTTAATAACTTTTATGGTACTTCGCGCCTCGCCATTTTTATCTGGATCTTCAACTGAAAAATTTAACAAATTTATAAATCTGCCTAAAGTTTACTTTCGCTAAAAACGTTCTCATTTTATGCACATTGACCAAATATATATTAAACCTATACATACATGGATAATGGTGCAAAGTTCAAATAATTTGCACATTCAACTTACGTTGTAAACGCGAGCGGACCGTGTCAAGTGGATAGAAAGTGCTCATAGCAATGCAGCCACCCTACAAAATATTGAAATTATAATTGATTATAAAACTAATTCTGTAAATAAAATTAGCCACACTTACAGCTGCTCCGGACACGGCATGTATCCAAGATTGATAACTGAAGACTTGATTTAACTTTGATTGTGCAACCATTTTGTTCCAAAAATGTTTAATTTTCTTTAATTGAACTTTAGATGGGATATGCTCAAAATATTCTGTATTATTGTGCACACCGGAAGAGAAGTGTACAGTGGAATAGAATACAAACACGTCCAGCTACAGCGACAGTGGTCAACACAATGGCTTTCGTAGCTGTAATTGTGTATATTTCGCGTGAAAGCCTGTATAAATCAATTCATAAATTTCAGTCGTTGTGTTTATCTTAAAGTATCAATGTATGCCGCTTAATCGCGTGATATTTTTTTGTTTATATTCATATTAGAGTTTAAAATTATTAATAAATACTTTTGAAATGCTTTGTTTCAAAAACTTTAGTTTTACGTATTTTATTCCAATTTGTGCACTATTCTTCAATGCAAACGTTAACACTTATTAGTCGACCCGTTTTGTATTATTCAAATTGCAGAAGTTAGTTCATTATAATAATCGCTCATTCACGTCTCACATAATAACAATAACAAATAGTTCGTTTTCAGCGTCGCCGGTCGATTGTCACAGCTGTTTGGATATTTTAGACAGGGTTGCAACTGTTAAACGTCGGACGTTGGTGTGTAATATGAAAAGTTGCTGACTTGGACTTTTGGACAACTTAAAAATTTAATTAAATTTAGTAAATTTATGAATTATAGCAACTAATAAATTAATGAAAAAGTTATAGCAATCAGCCTACTTAATTATTTCTAACTTAGATTTTTGACCTCGAAATAGGACGGATCTTCAGTCCTGGTGAGAATGTGGAACCGTTGTATGGTTGACAGTTATTAGAACTGTCACTCACAGGCGGTTTTTGATTCAGAACCATGTTCATGGTCTGCTAGGCCCAGAAGTCGTAAAAAGGCATTAATAGTTTTGCTACTATGGAAGGGACAGTTATTGGACAATAAGTCTCCCTTGATTGACGGGTTTCCATGGTTTCCCTGGTTTCAGTCGTGGGACCACTCTTCCGACTTTCCACACATCAGGTATAGGAAAAGTAGTCAACGACATATTTAGGACTTTGGTTAGATATTTTACTCCCGTCCTTAGCATCAATTTGTTTATGCTACCTGGATCGATAAACTTAAATGATTTCGTCTTGTTGATGACATCTTGAGCCTCCTCATCAGTGAAATTATGTGGGCTCCAGTCTATTAGCATTGTCAGTTGAAGGGTGCAGTGTAAATTGTCGTCTAAAATAGCTCGCGCTCTTCGGGTTTGAGGAGTCCGCTTATGTGTTTTTACCATTTGCCGAAGTCTCAAATTGAGATCATTTACGTGGGGTCGGCCTGGCGACGCTCGTTTGTTCAAATTGCTGCTTCAGCTGGAAAAAAAGGTCTTTTTTGAGAAAACAATACAGGCTTCGATTGTGTGTTGCTGTCGGAGAGCCTACGAAAGGAATAATAATACAAAATGAAAATTGTTCATTGCCAGTTGGAAACCAGATCTGAAAGGCATATCACTAACAAGTTAACGGTTTATTGTTGTCTGTTACCTATGACTTTTGCAATAATTTTCCGCTCAACTCCATTTCACATTTATTATTGTTTTTATTTACGAGCATATTAAATAACAAGGTGGTTGTGAACCCATCAGTCACTGTCCTCTCCAGAGGCCAACACGCAAACTAATCAAATGCAACAACTACAATATATTTAAGTGCTTATGTATGTGCGTATGTATGTTACATAAATATAGAGTCGATTGCATTATTAAAGCTCACATCTCCAAGTTGCGCTTCCCAATCGCCTTGGCGTCGCATGAATAATGCTAATTAAGCTCATCTGGCGGACTTTATTGTAATAATGTTATTATATTTTATTTCTAATTTGACTACAAGCATACATACCTACATTCATCCGTGTACATGCAACAATAAATACATAATAATTTATGCGAAACGGATATTCAGTCAAATTGAATTAATGCAAGCAAAAGCAAAAGCTAAACGAAAATCATATAATACATAAATTTTCCTTTGCGAGTAAACAATGATTATTTATAATTTTTTCGGTGGCAAAAATGAAAGACTAGAAGTAGAGTTGTTTAAATGGATGGGATATATATATGTGTATATAAATATATACATAAATATATTAAGACTTGCAGCAGGTAATTAGTAATAAATAATAAAGTTTAAGACACAGTTAGTTAAACTATAAAATTTGATATAAATATCAAAATAAATAATTTTTTTATTGAACGTATTTTGCACGCTTATGCAGATTAAAGGGTTTTATTCATTTGCAAATGAGAAAAAAAGTGAA